>NW_027255922.1:132500-154122 GCF_043229965.1 Drosophila suzukii | reverse complement strand
GTCTGTCTGTCTGTCTGTCTGTCTGTCTGTCTGTCTGTCTGTCTGTCTGTCTGTCTGTCTGTCTGTCTGTCTGTCTGTCTGTCTGTCTGTCTGTCTGTCTGTCTGTCTGTCTGTCTGTCTGTCTGTCTGTCTGTCTGTCTGTCTGTCTGTCTGTCTGTCTGTCTGTCTGTCTGTCTGTCTGTCTGTCTGTCTGTCTGTCTGTCTGTCTGTCTGTCTGTCTGTCTGTCTGTCTGTCTGTCTGTCTGTCTGTCTGTCTGTCTGTCTGTCTGTCTGTCTGTCTGTCTGTCTGTCTGTCTGTCTGTCTGTCTGTCTGTCTGTCTGTCTGTCTGTCTGTCTGTCTGTCTGTCTGTCTGTCTGTCTGTCTGTCTGTCTGTCTGTCTGTCTGTCTGTCTGTCTGTCTGTCTGTCTGTCTGTCTGTCTGTCTGTCTGTCTGTCTGTCTGTCTGTCTGTCTGTCTGTCTGTCTGTCTGTCTGTCTGTCTGTCTGTCTGTCTGTCTGTCTGTCTGTCTGTCTGTCTGTCTGTCTGTCTGTCTGTCTGTCTGTCTGTCTGTCTGTCTGTCTGTCTGTCTGTCTGTCTGTCTGTCTGTCTGTCTGTCTGTCTGTCTGTCTGTCTGTCTGTCTGTCTGTCTGTCTGTCTGTCTGTCTGTCTGTCTGTCTGTCTGTCTGTCTGTCTGTCTGTCTGTCTGTCTGTCTGTCTGTCTGTCTGTCTGTCTGTCTGTCTGTCTGTCTGTCTGTCTGTCTGTCTGTCTGTCTGTCTGTCTGTCTGTCTGTCTGTCTGTCTGTCTGTCTGTCTGTCTGTCTGTCTGTCTGTCTGTCTGTCTGTCTGTCTGTCTGTCTGTCTGTCTGTCTGTCTGTCTGTCTGTCTGTCTGTCTGTCTGTCTGTCTGTCTGTCTGTCTGTCTGTCTGTCTGTCTGTCTGTCTGTCTGTCTGTCTGTCTGTCTGTCTGTCTGTCTGTCTGTCTGTCTGTCTGTCTGTCTGTCTGTCTGTCTGTCTGTCTGTCTGTCTGTCTGTCTGTCTGTCTGTCTGTCTGTCTGTCTGTCTGTCTGTCTGTCTGTCTGTCTGTCTGTCTGTCTGTCTGTCTGTCTGTCTGTCTGTCTGTCTGTCTGTCTGTCTGTCTGTCTGTCTGTCTGTCTGTCTGTCTGTCTGTCTGTCTGTCTGTCTGTCTGTCTGTCTGTCTGTCTGTCTGTCTGTCTGTCTGTCTGTCTGTCTGTCTGTCTGTCTGTCTGTCTGTCTGTCTGTCTGTCTGTCTGTCTGTCTGTCTGTCTGTCTGTCTGTCTGTCTGTCTGTCTGTCTGTCTGTCTGTCTGTCTGTCTGTCTGTCTGTCTGTCTGTCTGTCTGTCTGTCTGTCTGTCTGTCTGTCTGTCTGTCTGTCTGTCTGTCTGTCTGTCTGTCTGTCTGTCTGTCTGTCTGTCTGTCTGTCTGTCTGTCTGTCTGTCTGTCTGTCTGTCTGTCTGTCTGTCTGTCTGTCTGTCTGTCTGTCTGTCTGTCTGTCTGTCTGTCTGTCTGTCTGTCTGTCTGTCTGTCTGTCTGTCTGTCTGTCTGTCTGTCTGTCTGTCTGTCTGTCTGTCTGTCTGTCTGTCTGTCTGTCTGTCTGTCTGTCTGTCTGTCTGTCTGTCTGTCTGTCTGTCTGTCTGTCTGTCTGTCTGTCTGTCTGTCTGTCTGTCTGTCTGTCTGTCTGTCTGTCTGTCTGTCTGTCTGTCTGTCTGTCTGTCTGTCTGTCTGTCTGTCTGTCTGTCTGTCTGTCTGTCTGTCTGTCTGTCTGTCTGTCTGTCTGTCTGTCTGTCTGTCTGTCTGTCTGTCTGTCTGTCTGTCTGTCTGTCTGTCTGTCTGTCTGTCTGTCTGTCTGTCTGTCTGTCTGTCTGTCTGTCTGTCTGTCTGTCTGTCTGTCTGTCTGTCTGTCTGTCTGTCTGTCTGTCTGTCTGTCTGTCTGTCTGTCTGTCTGTCTGTCTGTCTGTCTGTCTGTCTGTCTGTCTGTCTGTCTGTCTGTCTGTCTGTCTGTCTGTCTGTCTGTCTGTCTGTCTGTCTGTCTGTCTGTCTGTCTGTCTGTCTGTCTGTCTGTCTGTCTGTCTGTCTGTCTGTCTGTCTGTCTGTCTGTCTGTCTGTCTGTCTGTCTGTCTGTCTGTCTGTCTGTCTGTCTGTCTGTCTGTCTGTCTGTCTGTCTGTCTGTCTGTCTGTCTGTCTGTCTGTCTGTCTGTCTGTCTGTCTGTCTGTCTGTCTGTCTGTCTGTCTGTCTGTCTGTCTGTCTGTCTGTCTGTCTGTCTGTCTGTCTGTCTGTCTGTCTGTCTGTCTGTCTGTCTGTCTGTCTGTCTGTCTGTCTGTCTGTCTGTCTGTCTGTCTGTCTGTCTGTCTGTCTGTCTGTCTGTCTGTCTGTCTGTCTGTCTGTCTGTCTGTCTGTCTGTCTGTCTGTCTGTCTGTCTGTCTGTCTGTCTGTCTGTCTGTCTGTCTGTCTGTCTGTCTGTCTGTCTGTCTGTCTGTCTGTCTGTCTGTCTGTCTGTCTGTCTGTCTGTCTGTCTGTCTGTCTGTCTGTCTGTCTGTCTGTCTGTCTGTCTGTCTGTCTGTCTGTCTGTCTGTCTGTCTGTCTGTCTGTCTGTCTGTCTGTCTGTCTGTCTGTCTGTCTGTCTGTCTGTCTGTCTGTCTGTCTGTCTGTCTGTCTGTCTGTCTGTCTGTCTGTCTGTCTGTCTGTCTGTCTGTCTGTCTGTCTGTCTGTCTGTCTGTCTGTCTGTCTGTCTGTCTGTCTGTCTGTCTGTCTGTCTGTCTGTCTGTCTGTCTGTCTGTCTGTCTGTCTGTCTGTCTGTCTGTCTGTCTGTCTGTCTGTCTGTCTGTCTGTCTGTCTGTCTGTCTGTCTGTCTGTCTGTCTGTCTGTCTGTCTGTCTGTCTGTCTGTCTGTCTGTCTGTCTGTCTGTCTGTCTGTCTGTCTGTCTGTCTGTCTGTCTGTCTGTCTGTCTGTCTGTCTGTCTGTCTGTCTGTCTGTCTGTCTGTCTGTCTGTCTGTCTGTCTGTCTGTCTGTCTGTCTGTCTGTCTGTCTGTCTGTCTGTCTGTCTGTCTGTCTGTCTGTCTGTCTGTCTGTCTGTCTGTCTGTCTGTCTGTCTGTCTGTCTGTCTGTCTGTCTGTCTGTCTGTCTGTCTGTCTGTCTGTCTGTCTGTCTGTCTGTCTGTCTGTCTGTCTGTCTGTCTGTCTGTCTGTCTGTCTGTCTGTCTGTCTGTCTGTCTGTCTGTCTGTCTGTCTGTCTGTCTGTCTGTCTGTCTGTCTGTCTGTCGTCTGTCTGTCTGTCGGTCTGTCTGTCTGTCTGTCTGTCTGTCTGTCTGTCTGTCTGTCTGTCTGTCTGTCTGTCTGTCTGTCTGTCTGTCTGTCTGTCTGTCTGTCTGTCTGTCTGTCTGTCTGTCTGTCTGTCTGTCTGTCTGTCTGTCTGTCTGTCTGTCTGTCTGTCTGTCTGTCTGTCTGTCTGTCTGTCTGTCTGTCTGTCTGTCTGTCTGTCTGTCTGTCTGTCTGTCTGTCTGTCTGTCTGTCTGTCTGTCTGTCTGTCTGTCTGTCTGTCTGTCTGTCTGTCTGTCTGTCTGTCTGTCTGTCTGTCTGTCTGTCTGTCTGTCTGTCTGTCTGTCTGTCTGTCTGTCTGTCTGTCTGTCTGTCTGTCTGTCTGTCTGTCTGTCTGTCTGTCTGTCTGTCTGTCTGTCTGTCTGTCTGTCTGTCTGTCTGTCTGTCTGTCTGTCTGTCTGTCTGTCTGTCTGTCTGTCTGTCTGTCTGTCTGTCTGTCTGTCTGTCTGTCTGTCTGTCTGTCTGTCTGTCTGTCTGTCTGTCTGTCTGTCTGTCTGTCTGTCTGTCTGTCTGTCTGTCTGTCTGTCTGTCTGTCTGTCTGTCTGTCTGTCTGTCTGTCTGTCTGTCTGTCTGTCTGTCTGTCTGTCTGTCTGTCTGTCTGTCTGTCTGTCTGTCTGTCTGTCTGTCTGTCTGTCTGTCTGTCTGTCTGTCTGTCTGTCTGTCTGTCTGTCTGTCTGTCTGTCTGTCTGTCTGTCTGTCTGTCTGTCTGTCTGTCTGTCTGTCTGTCTGTCTGTCTGTCTGTCTGTCTGTCTGTCTGTCTGTCTGTCTGTCTGTCTGTCTGTCTGTCTGTCTGTCTGTCTGTCTGTCTGTCTGTCTGTCTGTCTGTCTGTCTGTCTGTCTGTCTGTCTGTCTGTCTGTCTGTCTGTCTGTCTGTCTGTCTGTCTGTCTGTCTGTCTGTCTGTCTGTCTGTCTGTCTGTCTGTCTGTCTGTCTGTCTGTCTGTCTGTCTGTCTGTCTGTCTGTCTGTCTGTCTGTCTGTCTGTCTGTCTGTCTGTCTGTCTGTCTGTCTGTCTGTCTGTCTGTCTGTCTGTCTGTCTGTCTGTCTGTCTGTCTGTCTGTCTGTCTGTCTGTCTGTCTGTCTGTCTGTCTGTCTGTCTGTCTGTCTGTCTGTCTGTCTGTCTGTCTGTCTGTCTGTCTGTCTGTCTGTCTGTCTGTCTGTCTGTCTGTCTGTCTGTCTGTCTGTCTGTCTGTCTGTCTGTCTGTCTGTCTGTCTGTCTGTCTGTCTGTCTGTCTGTCTGTCTGTCTGTCTGTCTGTCTGTCTGTCTGTCTGTCTGTCTGTCTGTCTGTCTGTCTGTCTGTCTGTCTGTCTGTCTGTCTGTCTGTCTGTCTGTCTGTCTGTCTGTCTGTCTGTCTGTCTGTCTGTCTGTCTGTCTGTCTGTCTGTCTGTCTGTCTGTCTGTCTGTCTGTCTGTCTGTCTGTCTGTCTGTCTGTCTGTCTGTCTGTCTGTCTGTCTGTCTGTCTGTCTGTCTGTCTGTCTGTCTGTCTGTCTGTCTGTCTGTCTGTCTGTCTGTCTGTCTGTCTGTCTGTCTGTCTGTCTGTCTGTCTGTCTGTCTGTCTGTCTGTCTGTCTGTCTGTCTGTCTGTCTGTCTGTCTGTCTGTCTGTCTGTCTGTCTGTCTGTCTGTCTGTCTGTCTGTCTGTCTGTCTGTCTGTCTGTCTGTCTGTCTGTCTGTCTGTCTGTCTGTCTGTCTGTCTGTCTGTCTGTCTGTCTGTCTGTCTGTCTGTCTGTCTGTCTGTCTGTCTGTCTGTCTGTCTGTCTGTCTGTCTGTCTGTCTGTCTGTCTGTCTGTCTGTCTGTCTGTCTGTCTGTCTGTCTGTCTGTCTGTCTGTCTGTCTGTCTGTCTGTCTGTCTGTCTGTCTGTCTGTCTGTCTGTCTGTCTGTCTGTCTGTCTGTCTGTCTGTCTGTCTGTCTGTCTGTCTGTCTGTCTGTCTGTCTGTCTGTCTGTCTGTCTGTCTGTCTGTCTGTCTGTCTGTCTGTCTGTCTGTCTGTCTGTCTGTCTGTCTGTCTGTCTGTCTGTCTGTCTGTCTGTCTGTCTGTCTGTCTGTCTGTCTGTCTGTCTGTCTGTCTGTCTGTCTGTCTGTCTGTCTGTCTGTCTGTCTGTCTGTCTGTCTGTCTGTCTGTCTGTCTGTCTGTCTGTCTGTCTGTCTGTCTGTCTGTCTGTCTGTCTGTCTGTCTGTCTGTCTGTCTGTCTGTCTGTCTGTCTGTCTGTCTGTCTGTCTGTCTGTCTGTCTGTCTGTCTGTCTGTCTGTCTGTCTGTCTGTCTGTCTGTCTGTCTGTCTGTCTGTCTGTCTGTCTGTCTGTCTGTCTGTCTGTCTGTCTGTCTGTCTGTCTGTCTGTCTGTCTGTCTGTCTGTCTGTCTGTCTGTCTGTCTGTCTGTCTGTCTGTCTGTCTGTCTGTCTGTCTGTCTGTCTGTCTGTCTGTCTGTCTGTCTGTCTGTCTGTCTGTCTGTCTGTCTGTCTGTCTGTCTGTCTGTCTGTCTGTCTGTCTGTCTGTCTGTCTGTCTGTCTGTCTGTCTGTCTGTCTGTCTGTCTGTCTGTCTGTCTGTCTGTCTGTCTGTCTGTCTGTCTGTCTGTCTGTCTGTCTGTCTGTCTGTCTGTCTGTCTGTCTGTCTGTCTGTCTGTCTGTCTGTCTGTCTGTCTGTCTGTCTGTCTGTCTGTCTGTCTGTCTGTCTGTCTGTCTGTCTGTCTGTCTGTCTGTCTGTCTGTCTGTCTGTCTGTCTGTCTGTCTGTCTGTCTGTCTGTCTGTCTGTCTGTCTGTCTGTCTGTCTGTCTGTCTGTCTGTCTGTCTGTCTGTCTGTCTGTCTGTCTGTCTGTCTGTCTGTCTGTCTGTCTGTCTGTCTGTCTGTCTGTCTGTCTGTCTGTCTGTCTGTCTGTCTGTCTGTCTGTCTGTCTGTCTGTCTGTCTGTCTGTCTGTCTGTCTGTCTGTCTGTCTGTCTGTCTGTCTGTCTGTCTGTCTGTCTGTCTGTCTGTCTGTCTGTCTGTCTGTCTGTCTGTCTGTCTGTCTGTCTGTCTGTCTGTCTGTCTGTCTGTCTGTCTGTCTGTCTGTCTGTCTGTCTGTCTGTCTGTCTGTCTGTCTGTCTGTCTGTCTGTCTGTCTGTCTGTCTGTCTGTCTGTCTGTCTGTCTGTCTGTCTGTCTGTCTGTCTGTCTGTCTGTCTGTCTGTCTGTCTGTCTGTCTGTCTGTCTGTCTGTCTGTCTGTCTGTCTGTCTGTCTGTCTGTCTGTCTGTCTGTCTGTCTGTCTGTCTGTCTGTCTGTCTGTCTGTCTGTCTGTCTGTCTGTCTGTCTGTCTGTCTGTCTGTCTGTCTGTCTGTCTGTCTGTCTGTCTGTCTGTCTGTCTGTCTGTCTGTCTGTCTGTCTGTCTGTCTGTCTGTCTGTCTGTCTGTCTGTCTGTCTGTCTGTCTGTCTGTCTGTCTGTCTGTCTGTCTGTCTGTCTGTCTGTCTGTCTGTCTGTCTGTCTGTCTGTCTGTCTGTCTGTCTGTCTGTCTGTCTGTCTGTCTGTCTGTCTGTCTGTCTGTCTGTCTGTCTGTCTGTCTGTCTGTCTGTCTGTCTGTCTGTCTGTCTGTCTGTCTGTCTGTCTGTCTGTCTGTCTGTCTGTCTGTCTGTCTGTCTGTCTGTCTGTCTGTCTGTCTGTCTGTCTGTCTGTCTGTCTGTCTGTCTGTCTGTCTGTCTGTCTGTCTGTCTGTCTGTCTGTCTGTCTGTCTGTCTGTCTGTCTGTCTGTCTGTCTGTCTGTCTGTCTGTCTGTCTGTCTGTCTGTCTGTCTGTCTGTCTGTCTGTCTGTCTGTCTGTCTGTCTGTCTGTCTGTCTGTCTGTCTGTCTGTCTGTCTGTCTGTCTGTCTGTCTGTCTGTCTGTCTGTCTGTCTGTCTGTCTGTCTGTCTGTCTGTCTGTCTGTCTGTCTGTCTGTCTGTCTGTCTGTCTGTCTGTCTGTCTGTCTGTCTGTCTGTCTGTCTGTCTGTCTGTCTGTCTGTCTGTCTGTCTGTCTGTCTGTCTGTCTGTCTGTCTGTCTGTCTGTCTGTCTGTCTGTCTGTCTGTCTGTCTGTCTGTCTGTCTGTCTGTCTGTCTGTCTGTCTGTCTGTCTGTCTGTCTGTCTGTCTGTCTGTCTGTCTGTCTGTCTGTCTGTCTGTCTGTCTGTCTGTCTGTCTGTCTGTCTGTCTGTCTGTCTGTCTGTCTGTCTGTCTGTCTGTCTGTCTGTCTGTCTGTCTGTCTGTCTGTCTGTCTGTCTGTCTGTCTGTCTGTCTGTCTGTCTGTCTGTCTGTCTGTCTGTCTGTCTGTCTGTCTGTCTGTCTGTCTGTCTGTCTGTCTGTCTGTCTGTCTGTCTGTCTGTCTGTCTGTCTGTCTGTCTGTCTGTCTGTCTGTCTGTCTGTCTGTCTGTCTGTCTGTCTGTCTGTCTGTCTGTCTGTCTGTCTGTCTGTCTGTCTGTCTGTCTGTCTGTCTGTCTGTCTGTCTGTCTGTCTGTCTGTCTGTCTGTCTGTCTGTCTGTCTGTCTGTCTGTCTGTCTGTCTGTCTGTCTGTCTGTCTGTCTGTCTGTCTGTCTGTCTGTCTGTCTGTCTGTCTGTCTGTCTGTCTGTCTGTCTGTCTGTCTGTCTGTCTGTCTGTCTGTCTGTCTGTCTGTCTGTCTGTCTGTCTGTCTGTCTGTCTGTCTGTCTGTCTGTCTGTCTGTCTGTCTGTCTGTCTGTCTGTCTGTCTGTCTGTCTGTCTGTCTGTCTGTCTGTCTGTCTGTCTGTCTGTCTGTCTGTCTGTCTGTCTGTCTGTCTGTCTGTCTGTCTGTCTGTCTGTCTGTCTGTCTGTCTGTCTGTCTGTCTGTCTGTCTGTCTGTCTGTCTGTCTGTCTGTCTGTCTGTCTGTCTGTCTGTCTGTCTGTCTGTCTGTCTGTCTGTCTGTCTGTCTGTCTGTCTGTCTGTCTGTCTGTCTGTCTGTCTGTCTGTCTGTCTGTCTGTCTGTCTGTCTGTCTGTCTGTCTGTCTGTCTGTCTGTCTGTCTGTCTGTCTGTCTGTCTGTCTGTCTGTCTGTCTGTCTGTCTGTCTGTCTGTCTGTCTGTCTGTCTGTCTGTCTGTCTGTCTGTCTGTCTGTCTGTCTGTCTGTCTGTCTGTCTGTCTGTCTGTCTGTCTGTCTGTCTGTCTGTCTGTCTGTCTGTCTGTCTGTCTGTCTGTCTGTCTGTCTGTCTGTCTGTCTGTCTGTCTGTCTGTCTGTCTGTCTGTCTGTCTGTCTGTCTGTCTGTCTGTCTGTCTGTCTGTCTGTCTGTCTGTCTGTCTGTCTGTCTGTCTGTCTGTCTGTCTGTCTGTCTGTCTGTCTGTCTGTCTGTCTGTCTGTCTGTCTGTCTGTCTGTCTGTCTGTCTGTCTGTCTGTCTGTCTGTCTGTCTGTCTGTCTGTCTGTCTGTCTGTCTGTCTGTCTGTCTGTCTGTCTGTCTGTCTGTCTGTCTGTCTGTCTGTCTGTCTGTCTGTCTGTCTGTCTGTCTGTCTGTCTGTCTGTCTGTCTGTCTGTCTGTCTGTCTGTCTGTCTGTCTGTCTGTCTGTCTGTCTGTCTGTCTGTCTGTCTGTCTGTCTGTCTGTCTGTCTGTCTGTCTGTCTGTCTGTCTGTCTGTCTGTCTGTCTGTCTGTCTGTCTGTCTGTCTGTCTGTCTGTCTGTCTGTCTGTCTGTCTGTCTGTCTGTCTGTCTGTCTGTCTGTCTGTCTGTCTGTCTGTCTGTCTGTCTGTCTGTCTGTCTGTCTGTCTGTCTGTCTGTCTGTCTGTCTGTCTGTCTGTCTGTCTGTCTGTCTGTCTGTCTGTCTGTCTGTCTGTCTGTCTGTCTGTCTGTCTGTCTGTCTGTCTGTCTGTCTGTCTGTCTGTCTGTCTGTCTGTCTGTCTGTCTGTCTGTCTGTCTGTCTGTCTGTCTGTCTGTCTGTCTGTCTGTCTGTCTGTCTGTCTGTCTGTCTGTCTGTCTGTCTGTCTGTCTGTCTGTCTGTCTGTCTGTCTGTCTGTCTGTCTGTCTGTCTGTCTGTCTGTCTGTCTGTCTGTCTGTCTGTCTGTCTGTCTGTCTGTCTGTCTGTCTGTCTGTCTGTCTGTCTGTCTGTCTGTCTGTCTGTCTGTCTGTCTGTCTGTCTGTCTGTCTGTCTGTCTGTCTGTCT
This sequence comes from Drosophila suzukii, assembly GCF_043229965.1. Taxonomy (NCBI): domain Eukaryota; kingdom Metazoa; phylum Arthropoda; class Insecta; order Diptera; family Drosophilidae; genus Drosophila; species Drosophila suzukii. The sequence goes on along the minus strand of NW_027255922.1, from coordinate 144,715 downwards.
GTCTGTCTGTCTGTCTGTCTGTCTGTCTGTCTGTCTGTCTGTCTGTCTGTCTGTCTGTCTGTCTGTCTGTCTGTCTGTCTGTCTGTCTGTCTGTCTGTCTGTCTGTCTGTCTGTCTGTCTGTCTGTCTGTCTGTCTGTCTGTCTGTCTGTCTGTCTGTCTGTCTGTCTGTCTGTCTGTCTGTCTGTCTGTCTGTCTGTCTGTCTGTCTGTCTGTCTGTCTGTCTGTCTGTCTGTCTGTCTGTCTGTCTGTCTGTCTGTCTGTCTGTCTGTCTGTCTGTCTGTCTGTCTGTCTGTCTGTCTGTCTGTCTGTCTGTCTGTCTGTCTGTCTGTCTGTCTGTCTGTCTGTCTGTCTGTCTGTCTGTCTGTCTGTCTGTCTGTCTGTCTGTCTGTCTGTCTGTCTGTCTGTCTGTCTGTCTGTCTGTCTGTCTGTCTGTCTGTCTGTCTGTCTGTCTGTCTGTCTGTCTGTCTGTCTGTCTGTCTGTCTGTCTGTCTGTCTGTCTGTCTGTCTGTCTGTCTGTCTGTCTGTCTGTCTGTCTGTCTGTCTGTCTGTCTGTCTGTCTGTCTGTCTGTCTGTCTGTCTGTCTGTCTGTCTGTCTGTCTGTCTGTCTGTCTGTCTGTCTGTCTGTCTGTCTGTCTGTCTGTCTGTCTGTCTGTCTGTCTGTCTGTCTGTCTGTCTGTCTGTCTGTCTGTCTGTCTGTCTGTCTGTCTGTCTGTCTGTCTGTCTGTCTGTCTGTCTGTCTGTCTGTCTGTCTGTCTGTCTGTCTGTCTGTCTGTCTGTCTGTCTGTCTGTCTGTCTGTCTGTCTGTCTGTCTGTCTGTCTGTCTGTCTGTCTGTCTGTCTGTCTGTCTGTCTGTCTGTCTGTCTGTCTGTCTGTCTGTCTGTCTGTCTGTCTGTCTGTCTGTCTGTCTGTCTGTCTGTCTGTCTGTCTGTCTGTCTGTCTGTCTGTCTGTCTGTCTGTCTGTCTGTCTGTCTGTCTGTCTGTCTGTCTGTCTGTCTGTCTGTCTGTCTGTCTGTCTGTCTGTCTGTCTGTCTGTCTGTCTGTCTGTCTGTCTGTCTGTCTGTCTGTCTGTCTGTCTGTCTGTCTGTCTGTCTGTCTGTCTGTCTGTCTGTCTGTCTGTCTGTCTGTCTGTCTGTCTGTCTGTCTGTCTGTCTGTCTGTCTGTCTGTCTGTCTGTCTGTCTGTCTGTCTGTCTGTCTGTCTGTCTGTCTGTCTGTCTGTCTGTCTGTCTGTCTGTCTGTCTGTCTGTCTGTCTGTCTGTCTGTCTGTCTGTCTGTCTGTCTGTCTGTCTGTCTGTCTGTCTGTCTGTCTGTCTGTCTGTCTGTCTGTCTGTCTGTCTGTCTGTCTGTCTGTCTGTCTGTCTGTCTGTCTGTCTGTCTGTCTGTCTGTCTGTCTGTCTGTCTGTCTGTCTGTCTGTCTGTCTGTCTGTCTGTCTGTCTGTCTGTCTGTCTGTCTGTCTGTCTGTCTGTCTGTCTGTCTGTCTGTCTGTCTGTCTGTCTGTCTGTCTGTCTGTCTGTCTGTCTGTCTGTCTGTCTGTCTGTCTGTCTGTCTGTCTGTCTGTCTGTCTGTCTGTCTGTCTGTCTGTCTGTCTGTCTGTCTGTCTGTCTGTCTGTCTGTCTGTCTGTCTGTCTGTCTGTCTGTCTGTCTGTCTGTCTGTCTGTCTGTCTGTCTGTCTGTCTGTCTGTCTGTCTGTCTGTCTGTCTGTCTGTCTGTCTGTCTGTCTGTCTGTCTGTCTGTCTGTCTGTCTGTCTGTCTGTCTGTCTGTCTGTCTGTCTGTCTGTCTGTCTGTCTGTCTGTCTGTCTGTCTGTCTGTCTGTCTGTCTGTCTGTCTGTCTGTCTGTCTGTCTGTCTGTCTGTCTGTCTGTCTGTCTGTCTGTCTGTCTGTCTGTCTGTCTGTCTGTCTGTCTGTCTGTCTGTCTGTCTGTCTGTCTGTCTGTCTGTCTGTCTGTCTGTCTGTCTGTCTGTCTGTCTGTCTGTCTGTCTGTCTGTCTGTCTGTCTGTCTGTCTGTCTGTCTGTCTGTCTGTCTGTCTGTCTGTCTGTCTGTCTGTCTGTCTGTCTGTCTGTCTGTCTGTCTGTCTGTCTGTCTGTCTGTCTGTCTGTCTGTCTGTCTGTCTGTCTGTCTGTCTGTCTGTCTGTCTGTCTGTCTGTCTGTCTGTCTGTCTGTCTGTCTGTCTGTCTGTCTGTCTGTCTGTCTGTCTGTCTGTCTGTCTGTCTGTCTGTCTGTCTGTCTGTCTGTCTGTCTGTCTGTCTGTCTGTCTGTCTGTCTGTCTGTCTGTCTGTCTGTCTGTCTGTCTGTCTGTCTGTCTGTCTGTCTGTCTGTCTGTCTGTCTGTCTGTCTGTCTGTCTGTCTGTCTGTCTGTCTGTCTGTCTGTCTGTCTGTCTGTCTGTCTGTCTGTCTGTCTGTCTGTCTGTCTGTCTGTCTGTCTGTCTGTCTGTCTGTCTGTCTGTCTGTCTGTCTGTCTGTCTGTCTGTCTGTCTGTCTGTCTGTCTGTCTGTCTGTCTGTCTGTCTGTCTGTCTGTCTGTCTGTCTGTCTGTCTGTCTGTCTGTCTGTCTGTCTGTCTGTCTGTCTGTCTGTCTGTCTGTCTGTCTGTCTGTCTGTCTGTCTGTCTGTCTGTCTGTCTGTCTGTCTGTCTGTCTGTCTGTCTGTCTGTCTGTCTGTCTGTCTGTCTGTCTGTCTGTCTGTCTGTCTGTCTGTCTGTCTGTCTGTCTGTCTGTCTGTCTGTCTGTCTGTCTGTCTGTCTGTCTGTCTGTCTGTCTGTCTGTCTGTCTGTCTGTCTGTCTGTCTGTCTGTCTGTCTGTCTGTCTGTCTGTCTGTCTGTCTGTCTGTCTGTCTGTCTGTCTGTCTGTCTGTCTGTCTGTCTGTCTGTCTGTCTGTCTGTCTGTCTGTCTGTCTGTCTGTCTGTCTGTCTGTCTGTCTGTCTGTCTGTCTGTCTGTCTGTCTGTCTGTCTGTCTGTCTGTCTGTCTGTCTGTCTGTCTGTCTGTCTGTCTGTCTGTCTGTCTGTCTGTCTGTCTGTCTGTCTGTCTGTCTGTCTGTCTGTCTGTCTGTCTGTCTGTCTGTCTGTCTGTCTGTCTGTCTGTCTGTCTGTCTGTCTGTCTGTCTGTCTGTCTGTCTGTCTGTCTGTCTGTCTGTCTGTCTGTCTGTCTGTCTGTCTGTCTGTCTGTCTGTCTGTCTGTCTGTCTGTCTGTCTGTCTGTCTGTCTGTCTGTCTGTCTGTCTGTCTGTCTGTCTGTCTGTCTGTCTGTCTGTCTGTCTGTCTGTCTGTCTGTCTGTCTGTCTGTCTGTCTGTCTGTCTGTCTGTCTGTCTGTCTGTCTGTCTGTCTGTCTGTCTGTCTGTCTGTCTGTCTGTCTGTCTGTCTGTCTGTCTGTCTGTCTGTCTGTCTGTCTGTCTGTCTGTCTGTCTGTCTGTCTGTCTGTCTGTCTGTCTGTCTGTCTGTCTGTCTGTCTGTCTGTCTGTCTGTCTGTCTGTCTGTCTGTCTGTCTGTCTGTCTGTCTGTCTGTCTGTCTGTCTGTCTGTCTGTCTGTCTGTCTGTCTGTCTGTCTGTCTGTCTGTCTGTCTGTCTGTCTGTCTGTCTGTCTGTCTGTCTGTCTGTCTGTCTGTCTGTCTGTCTGTCTGTCTGTCTGTCTGTCTGTCTGTCTGTCTGTCTGTCTGTCTGTCTGTCTGTCTGTCTGTCTGTCTGTCTGTCTGTCTGTCTGTCTGTCTGTCTGTCTGTCTGTCTGTCTGTCTGTCTGTCTGTCTGTCTGTCTGTCTGTCTGTCTGTCTGTCTGTCTGTCTGTCTGTCTGTCTGTCTGTCTGTCTGTCTGTCTGTCTGTCTGTCTGTCTGTCTGTCTGTCTGTCTGTCTGTCTGTCTGTCTGTCTGTCTGTCTGTCTGTCTGTCTGTCTGTCTGTCTGTCTGTCTGTCTGTCTGTCTGTCTGTCTGTCTGTCTGTCTGTCTGTCTGTCTGTCTGTCTGTCTGTCTGTCTGTCTGTCTGTCTGTCTGTCTGTCTGTCTGTCTGTCTGTCTGTCTGTCTGTCTGTCTGTCTGTCTGTCTGTCTGTCTGTCTGTCTGTCTGTCTGTCTGTCTGTCTGTCTGTCTGTCTGTCTGTCTGTCTGTCTGTCTGTCTGTCTGTCTGTCTGTCTGTCTGTCTGTCTGTCTGTCTGTCTGTCTGTCTGTCTGTCTGTCTGTCTGTCTGTCTGTCTGTCTGTCTGTCTGTCTGTCTGTCTGTCTGTCTGTCTGTCTGTCTGTCTGTCTGTCTGTCTGTCTGTCTGTCTGTCTGTCTGTCTGTCTGTCTGTCTGTCTGTCTGTCTGTCTGTCTGTCTGTCTGTCTGTCTGTCTGTCTGTCTGTCTGTCTGTCTGTCTGTCTGTCTGTCTGTCTGTCTGTCTGTCTGTCTGTCTGTCTGTCTGTCTGTCTGTCTGTCTGTCTGTCTGTCTGTCTGTCTGTCTGTCTGTCTGTCTGTCTGTCTGTCTGTCTGTCTGTCTGTCTGTCTGTCTGTCTGTCTGTCTGTCTGTCTGTCTGTCTGTCTGTCTGTCTGTCTGTCTGTCTGTCTGTCTGTCTGTCTGTCTGTCTGTCTGTCTGTCTGTCTGTCTGTCTGTCTGTCTGTCTGTCTGTCTGTCTGTCTGTCTGTCTGTCTGTCTGTCTGTCTGTCTGTCTGTCTGTCTGTCTGTCTGTCTGTCTGTCTGTCTGTCTGTCTGTCTGTCTGTCTGTCTGTCTGTCTGTCTGTCTGTCTGTCTGTCTGTCTGTCTGTCTGTCTGTCTGTCTGTCTGTCTGTCTGTCTGTCTGTCTGTCTGTCTGTCTGTCTGTCTGTCTGTCTGTCTGTCTGTCTGTCTGTCTGTCTGTCTGTCTGTCTGTCTGTCTGTCTGTCTGTCTGTCTGTCTGTCTGTCTGTCTGTCTGTCTGTCTGTCTGTCTGTCTGTCTGTCTGTCTGTCTGTCTGTCTGTCTGTCTGTCTGTCTGTCTGTCTGTCTGTCTGTCTGTCTGTCTGTCTGTCTGTCTGTCTGTCTGTCTGTCTGTCTGTCTGTCTGTCTGTCTGTCTGTCTGTCTGTCTGTCTGTCTGTCTGTCTGTCTGTCTGTCTGTCTGTCTGTCTGTCTGTCTGTCTGTCTGTCTGTCTGTCTGTCTGTCTGTCTGTCTGTCTGTCTGTCTGTCTGTCTGTCTGTCTGTCTGTCTGTCTGTCTGTCTGTCTGTCTGTCTGTCTGTCTGTCTGTCTGTCTGTCTGTCTGTCTGTCTGTCTGTCTGTCTGTCTGTCTGTCTGTCTGTCTGTCTGTCTGTCTGTCTGTCTGTCTGTCTGTCTGTCTGTCTGTCTGTCTGTCTGTCTGTCTGTCTGTCTGTCTGTCTGTCTGTCTGTCTGTCTGTCTGTCTGTCTGTCTGTCTGTCTGTCTGTCTGTCTGTCTGTCTGTCTGTCTGTCTGTCTGTCTGTCTGTCTGTCTGTCTGTCTGTCTGTCTGTCTGTCTGTCTGTCTGTCTGTCTGTCTGTCTGTCTGTCTGTCTGTCTGTCTGTCTGTCTGTCTGTCTGTCTGTCTGTCTGTCTGTCTGTCTGTCTGTCTGTCTGTCTGTCTGTCTGTCTGTCTGTCTGTCTGTCTGTCTGTCTGTCTGTCTGTCTGTCTGTCTGTCTGTCTGTCTGTCTGTCTGTCTGTCTGTCTGTCTGTCTGTCTGTCTGTCTGTCTGTCTGTCTGTCTGTCTGTCTGTCTGTCTGTCTGTCTGTCTGTCTGTCTGTCTGTCTGTCTGTCTGTCTGTCTGTCTGTCTGTCTGTCTGTCTGTCTGTCTGTCTGTCTGTCTGTCTGTCTGTCTGTCTGTCTGTCTGTCTGTCTGTCTGTCTGTCTGTCTGTCTGTCTGTCTGTCTGTCTGTCTGTCTGTCTGTCTGTCTGTCTGTCTGTCTGTCTGTCTGTCTGTCTGTCTGTCTGTCTGTCTGTCTGTCTGTCTGTCTGTCTGTCTGTCTGTCTGTCTGTCTGTCTGTCTGTCTGTCTGTCTGTCTGTCTGTCTGTCTGTCTGTCTGTCTGTCTGTCTGTCTGTCTGTCTGTCTGTCTGTCTGTCTGTCTGTCTGTCTGTCTGTCTGTCTGTCTGTCTGTCTGTCTGTCTGTCTGTCTGTCTGTCTGTCTGTCTGTCTGTCTGTCTGTCTGTCTGTCTGTCTGTCTGTCTGTCTGTCTGTCTGTCTGTCTGTCTGTCTGTCTGTCTGTCTGTCTGTCTGTCTGTCTGTCTGTCTGTCTGTCTGTCTGTCTGTCTGTCTGTCTGTCTGTCTGTCTGTCTGTCTGTCTGTCTGTCTGTCTGTCTGTCTGTCTGTCTGTCTGTCTGTCTGTCTGTCTGTCTGTCTGTCTGTCTGTCTGTCTGTCTGTCTGTCTGTCTGTCTGTCTGTCTGTCTGTCTGTCTGTCTGTCTGTCTGTCTGTCTGTCTGTCTGTCTGTCTGTCTGTCTGTCTGTCTGTCTGTCTGTCTGTCTGTCTGTCTGTCTGTCTGTCTGTCTGTCTGTCTGTCTGTCTGTCTGTCTGTCTGTCTGTCTGTCTGTCTGTCTGTCTGTCTGTCTGTCTGTCTGTCTGTCTGTCTGTCTGTCTGTCTGTCTGTCTGTCTGTCTGTCTGTCTGTCTGTCTGTCTGTCTGTCTGTCTGTCTGTCTGTCTGTCTGTCTGTCTGTCTGTCTGTCTGTCTGTCTGTCTGTCTGTCTGTCTGTCTGTCTGTCTGTCTGTCTGTCTGTCTGTCTGTCTGTCTGTCTGTCTGTCTGTCTGTCTGTCTGTCTGTCTGTCTGTCTGTCTGTCTGTCTGTCTGTCTGTCTGTCTGTCTGTCTGTCTGTCTGTCTGTCTGTCTGTCTGTCTGTCTGTCTGTCTGTCTGTCTGTCTGTCTGTCTGTCTGTCTGTCTGTCTGTCTGTCTGTCTGTCTGTCTGTCTGTCTGTCTGTCTGTCTGTCTGTCTGTCTGTCTGTCTGTCTGTCTGTCTGTCTGTCTGTCTGTCTGTCTGTCTGTCTGTCTGTCTGTCTGTCTGTCTGTCTGTCTGTCTGTCTGTCTGTCTGTCTGTCTGTCTGTCTGTCTGTCTGTCTGTCTGTCTGTCTGTCTGTCTGTCTGTCTGTCTGTCTGTCTGTCTGTCTGTCTGTCTGTCTGTCTGTCTGTCTGTCTGTCTGTCTGTCTGTCTGTCTGTCTGTCTGTCTGTCTGTCTGTCTGTCTGTCTGTCTGTCTGTCTGTCTGTCTGTCTGTCTGTCTGTCTGTCTGTCTGTCTGTCTGTCTGTCTGTCTGTCTGTCTGTCTGTCTGTCTGTCTGTCTGTCTGTCTGTCTGTCTGTCTGTCTGTCTGTCTGTCTGTCTGTCTGTCTGTCTGTCTGTCTGTCTGTCTGTCTGTCTGTCTGTCTGTCTGTCTGTCTGTCTGTCTGTCTGTCTGTCTGTCTGTCTGTCTGTCTGTCTGTCTGTCTGTCTGTCTGTCTGTCTGTCTGTCTGTCTGTCTGTCTGTCTGTCTGTCTGTCTGTCTGTCTGTCTGTCTGTCTGTCTGTCTGTCTGTCTGTCTGTCTGTCTGTCTGTCTGTCTGTCTGTCTGTCTGTCTGTCTGTCTGTCTGTCTGTCTGTCTGTCTGTCTGTCTGTCTGTCTGTCTGTCTGTCTGTCTGTCTGTCTGTCTGTCTGTCTGTCTGTCTGTCTGTCTGTCTGTCTGTCTGTCTGTCTGTCTGTCTGTCTGTCTGTCTGTCTGTCTGTCTGTCTGTCTGTCTGTCTGTCTGTCTGTCTGTCTGTCTGTCTGTCTGTCTGTCTGTCTGTCTGTCTGTCTGTCTGTCTGTCTGTCTGTCTGTCTGTCTGTCTGTCTGTCTGTCTGTCTGTCTGTCTGTCTGTCTGTCTGTCTGTCTGTCTGTCTGTCTGTCTGTCTGTCTGTCTGTCTGTCTGTCTGTCTGTCTGTCTGTCTGTCTGTCTGTCTGTCTGTCTGTCTGTCTGTCTGTCTGTCTGTCTGTCTGTCTGTCTGTCTGTCTGTCTGTCTGTCTGTCTGTCTGTCTGTCTGTCTGTCTGTCTGTCTGTCTGTCTGTCTGTCTGTCTGTCTGTCTGTCTGTCTGTCTGTCTGTCTGTCTGTCTGTCTGTCTGTCTGTCTGTCTGTCTGTCTGTCTGTCTGTCTGTCTGTCTGTCTGTCTGTCTGTCTGTCTGTCTGTCTGTCTGTCTGTCTGTCTGTCTGTCTGTCTGTCTGTCTGTCTGTCTGTCTGTCTGTCTGTCTGTCTGTCTGTCTGTCTGTCTGTCTGTCTGTCTGTCTGTCTGTCTGTCTGTCTGTCTGTCTGTCTGTCTGTCTGTCTGTCTGTCTGTCTGTCTGTCTGTCTGTCTGTCTGTCTGTCTGTCTGTCTGTCTGTCTGTCTGTCTGTCTGTCTGTCTGTCTGTCTGTCTGTCTGTCTGTCTGTCTGTCTGTCTGTCTGTCTGTCTGTCTGTCTGTCTGTCTGTCTGTCTGTCTGTCTGTCTGTCTGTCTGTCTGTCTGTCTGTCTGTCTGTCTGTCTGTCTGTCTGTCTGTCTGTCTGTCTGTCTGTCTGTCTGTCTGTCTGTCTGTCTGTCTGTCTGTCTGTCTGTCTGTCTGTCTGTCTGTCTGTCTGTCTGTCTGTCTGTCTGTCTGTCTGTCTGTCTGTCTGTCTGTCTGTCTGTCTGTCTGTCTGTCTGTCTGTCTGTCTGTCTGTCTGTCTGTCTGTCTGTCTGTCTGTCTGTCTGTCTGTCTGTCTGTCTGTCTGTCTGTCTGTCTGTCTGTCTGTCTGTCTGTCTGTCTGTCTGTCTGTCTGTCTGTCTGTCTGTCTGTCTGTCTGTCTGTCTGTCTGTCTGTCTGTCTGTCTGTCTGTCTGTCTGTCTGTCTGTCTGTCTGTCTGTCTGTCTGTCTGTCTGTCTGTCTGTCTGTCTGTCTGTCTGTCTGTCTGTCTGTCTGTCTGTCTGTCTGTCTGTCTGTCTGTCTGTCTGTCTGTCTGTCTGTCTGTCTGTCTGTCTGTCTGTCTGTCTGTCTGTCTGTCTGTCTGTCTGTCTGTCTGTCTGTCTGTCTGTCTGTCTGTCTGTCTGTCTGTCTGTCTGTCTGTCTGTCTGTCTGTCTGTCTGTCTGTCTGTCTGTCTGTCTGTCTGTCTGTCTGTCTGTCTGTCTGTCTGTCTGTCTGTCTGTCTGTCTGTCTGTCTGTCTGTCTGTCTGTCTGTCTGTCTGTCTGTCTGTCTGTCTGTCTGTCTGTCTGTCTGTCTGTCTGTCTGTCTGTCTGTCTGTCTGTCTGTCTGTCTGTCTGTCTGTCTGTCTGTCTGTCTGTCTGTCTGTCTGTCTGTCTGTCTGTCTGTCTGTCTGTCTGTCTGTCTGTCTGTCTGTCTGTCTGTCTGTCTGTCTGTCTGTCTGTCTGTCTGTCTGTCTGTCTGTCTGTCTGTCTGTCTGTCTGTCTGTCTGTCTGTCTGTCTGTCTGTCTGTCTGTCTGTCTGTCTGTCTGTCTGTCTGTCTGTCTGTCTGTCTGTCTGTCTGTCTGTCTGTCTGTCTGTCTGTCTGTCTGTCTGTCTGTCTGTCTGTCTGTCTGTCTGTCTGTCTGTCTGTCTGTCTGTCTGTCTGTCTGTCTGTCTGTCTGTCTGTCTGTCTGTCTGTCTGTCTGTCTGTCTGTCTGTCTGTCTGTCTGTCTGTCTGTCTGTCTGTCTGTCTGTCTGTCTGTCTGTCTGTCTGTCTGTCTGTCTGTCTGTCTGTCTGTCTGTCTGTCTGTCTGTCTGTCTGTCTGTCTGTCTGTCTGTCTGTCTGTCTGTCTGTCTGTCTGTCTGTCTGTCTGTCTGTCTGTCTGTCTGTCTGTCTGTCTGTCTGTCTGTCTGTCTGTCTGTCTGTCTGTCTGTCTGTCTGTCTGTCTGTCTGTCTGTCTGTCTGTCTGTCTGTCTGTCTGTCTGTCTGTCTGTCTGTCTGTCTGTCTGTCTGTCTGTCTGTCTGTCTGTCTGTCTGTCTGTCTGTCTGTCTGTCTGTCTGTCTGTCTGTCTGTCTGTCTGTCTGTCTGTCTGTCTGTCTGTCTGTCTGTCTGTCTGTCTGTCTGTCTGTCTGTCTGTCTGTCTGTCTGTCTGTCTGTCTGTCTGTCTGTCTGTCTGTCTGTCTGTCTGTCTGTCTGTCTGTCTGTCTGTCTGTCTGTCTGTCTGTCTGTCTGTCTGTCTGTCTGTCTGTCTGTCTGTCTGTCTGTCTGTCTGTCTGTCTGTCTGTCTGTCTGTCTGTCTGTCTGTCTGTCTGTCTGTCTGTCTGTCTGTCTGTCTGTCTGTCTGTCTGTCTGTCTGTCTGTCTGTCTGTCTGTCTGTCTGTCTGTCTGTCTGTCTGTCTGTCTGTCTGTCTGTCTGTCTGTCTGTCTGTCTGTCTGTCTGTCTGTCTGTCTGTCTGTCTGTCTGTCTGTCTGTCTGTCTGTCTGTCTGTCTGTCTGTCTGTCTGTCTGTCTGTCTGTCTGTCTGTCTGTCTGTCTGTCTGTCTGTCTGTCTGTCTGTCTGTCTGTCTGTCTGTCTGTCTGTCTGTCTGTCTGTCTGTCTGTCTGTCTGTCTGTCTGTCTGTCTGTCTGTCTGTCTGTCTGTCTGTCTGTCTGTTGTCTGTCTGTCTGTCTGTCTGTCTGTCTGTCTGTCTGTCTGTCTGTCTGTCTGTCTGTCTGTCTGTCTGTCTGTCTGTCTGTCTGTCTGTCTGTCTGTCTGTCTGTCTGTCTGTCTGTCTGTCTGTCTGTCTGTCTGTCTGTCTGTCTGTCTGTCTGTCTGTCTGTCTGTCTGTCTGTCTGTCTGTCTGTCTGTCTGTCTGTCTGTCTGTCTGTCTGTCTGTCTGTCTGTCTGTCTGTCTGTCTGTCTGTCTGTCTGTCTGTCTGTCTGTCTGTCTGTCTGTCTGTCTGTCTGTCTGTCTGTCTGTCTGTCTGTCTGTCTGTCTGTCTGTCTGTCTGTCTGTCTGTCTGTCTGTCTGTCTGTCTGTCTGTCTGTCTGTCTGTCTGTCTGTCTGTCTGTCTGTCTGTCTGTCTGTCTGTCTGTCTGTCTGTCTGTCTGTCTGTCTGTCTGTCTGTCTGTCTGTCTGTCTGTCTGTCTGTCTGTCTGTCTGTCTGTCTGTCTGTCTGTCTGTCTGTCTGTCTGTCTGTCTGTCTGTCTGTCTGTCTGTCTGTCTGTCTGTCTGTCTGTCTGTCTGTCTGTCTGTCTGTCTGTCTGTCTGTCTGTCTGTCTGTCTGTCTGTCTGTCTGTCTGTCTGTCTGTCTGTCTGTCTGTCTGTCTGTCTGTCTGTCTGTCTGTCTGTCTGTCTGTCTGTCTGTCTGTCTGTCTGTCTGTCTGTCTGTCTGTCTGTCTGTCTGTCTGTCTGTCTGTCTGTCTGTCTGTCTGTCTGTCTGTCTGTCTGTCTGTCTGTCTGTCTGTCTGTCTGTCTGTCTGTCTGTCTGTCTGTCTGTCTGTCTGTCTGTCTGTCTGTCTGTCTGTCTGTCTGTCTGTCTGTCTGTCTGTCTGTCTGTCTGTCTGTCTGTCTGTCTGTCTGTCTGTCTGTCTGTCTGTCTGTCTGTCTGTCTGTCTGTCTGTCTGTCTGTCTGTCTGTCTGTCTGTCTGTCTGTCTGTCTGTCTGTCTGTCTGTCTGTCTGTCTGTCTGTCTGTCTGTCTGTCTGTCTGTCTGTCTGTCTGTCTGTCTGTCTGTCTGTCTGTCTGTCTGTCTGTCTGTCTGTCTGTCTGTCTGTCTGTCTGTCTGTCTGTCTGTCTGTCTGTCTGTCTGTCTGTCTGTCTGTCTGTCTGTCTGTCTGTCTGTCTGTCTGTCTGTCTGTCTGTCTGTCTGTCTGTCTGTCTGTCTGTCTGTCTGTCTGTCTGTCTGTCTGTCTGTCTGTCTGTCTGTCTGTCTGTCTGTCTGTCTGTCTGTCTGTCTGTCTGTCTGTCTGTCTGTCTGTCTGTCTGTCTGTCTGTCTGTCTGTCTGTCTGTCTGTCTGTCTGTCTGTCTGTCTGTCTGTCTGTCTGTCTGTCTGTCTGTCTGTCTGTCTGTCTGTCTGTCTGTCTGTCTGTCTGTCTGTCTGTCTGTCTGTCTGTCTGTCTGTCTGTCTGTCTGTCTGTCTGTCTGTCTGTCTGTCTGTCTGTCTGTCTGTCTGTCTGTCTGTCTGTCTGTCTGTCTGTCTGTCTGTCTGTCTGTCTGTCTGTCTGTCTGTCTGTCTGTCTGTCTGTCTGTCTGTCTGTCTGTCTGTCTGTCTGTCTGTCTGTCTGTCTGTCTGTCTGTCTGTCTGTCTGTCTGTCTGTCTGTCTGTCTGTCTGTCTGTCTGTCTGTCTGTCTGTCTGTCTGTCTGTCTGTCTGTCTGTCTGTCTGTCTGTCTGTCTGTCTGTCTGTCTGTCTGTCTGTCTGTCTGTCTGTCT
>NW_027255922.1:0-127500 GCF_043229965.1 Drosophila suzukii | reverse complement strand
CGACGTCTCGCCCATTTTCGACCCTGACGCCCCCGTCATCCCGAACTGTGGCTTGCAACATAGATTGCATTTGGTAGGGAGTGGTGACGAGGAGGGAGGCTGCTCGGCGAACATTGCCGACGAATTGCTCCTGGTCACAGGCTCACCAGTGAACGGGTGATGGCATCCTGGCCGAAACCAAGATTTGCATCACGGGAGACACTGAAAGCAGCTTAAAAGCTTGTATTTTGATATTTTTTTATGTTTTAATTAAAATGTTTTTTTGTTAGGATGTTGGGTTCCTGGACTTTTCTCCATACCTGGATTTCTAATTTCTGGTCGGTTATATACTTAATTGCGTAATCGTGACCTGTGGCAACCCTACGCGCTGCACGGTTACCTCGACTTAAAATAGAACATGAGGATGGGAAAGAAAAGACAACAGAAGTCAATCCAGCCGATGTCCTTAACTGGCGGCTATCACCACGAGTGATAGCTAGTTTAGTTGACGAACAGCTAGGCGGCGACGGGAGAAAATTGGTTTTGGAGAAAGCGCAGGACGAGTTTGGTCGGAAGCCCACCAGCGTGAGTGCGTTCCATCTACACAGGTACAGAGCTGTAAGGAGAAGAAAAAAAGAGTAAAGTTCGGATAGGAGTTCGTAAAAAAAAGTTGTTGGAAGTGAAGAAGATTTGTTTTATTGTTAATTATTTTTGCTATTAGTTATTATCCTATTTATTTATTTATTTTGTTATTTATCATATTATTTACTATCGTTTTTATTTGTTATCCTATTTATTTTGTTTATTTATCGTTGTATTTATATTATTTATTAGTAATGGTATTAAGTGAGTATTTATTTAAAAATTGTTGGAAATCATGTCCGACGGTACGGACGTCAGAGATAGGCACGGCAACCAGCTAAGGTCTATGGGTCCTCTTGGCGACGAAAAGGACGATATCATGTCCACGAAAGTAGAGGGTGCTGCTAAGTTGCCGCGGATACCACTGGCTGGGGGCTTACCCAGAACGCCGTGGCGCATTGAGGACCGAAGGCCGGCGGATTTCCGGGACGAGCCGCGGTTGTTGGTGAAGGTGGTCAAAAAGGGCTTAAGGGACGGCATCAATAGTTACGTTTACGCAATGGATGTACTAATGGTGGACGAACTTCGCAAGGAGTGCGTAGACGTTGAGAGGAATTTCGGTCGTTGAGAGCACTCTGCTTACTTGCAGCAGAGCAAGTTACGGGTCGGCGAGGCTCTCATACCGGACGAAGTCGACGAGCAGCGAAACCCCGAAGTGGACGAGCTCCGTGGGCGTGGCCGAAACCCATTCAGGACAGGTTGCTGGAATTGCGGGGCTGCGGAGCACGGATCCCAGGCTTGCGAGGCTACGGAGTGGAGGAGGTTCTGTTTCCGGTGCGGAAGACCTGGCGTGATTACGCCGAAATATTCTGATTGCGCGGAAAACGGTCGGCTGGGCAGTCCGAAAGCGGGAGGCCCAGGTTGGAATCCCGCAAAGTAGTTCCGAAGGAAGAAGTTGAAAACAAGAACGCATATAGCAAATATAGTAGATATAAGTATTTGTTTAAATACCTACCGGAGGATGAAAGGCTTCGCCGTTATATGGAGGCACGAAACCGGATCTTTGCGGATCATGAGCTGAGCGGCATGCGTATAGTCTCACGGAGAGACCAGAAAGCAAGGGGGCGCTTCAGGATAAAGAGATCCAGACGACGAGAGGTAGTAGCGGCCGCGAAACGCATAGATTTTGCCGATCCTAGACTTTTTGATAAGATGCGGTGTGTCATCAATCGCACAACAGGAGTGTCGAAGCCAGGGAAAGACAGGTTCTGTCTAGATGCCCAAAAGTTAAACGCATTGACCATTAAAGATGCATACCCTCTGCGCAGTATTGAAGGAATCCTCACCAGGATGGACTAGACGCATTACATCTCCTGCGTAGACCTCAAGTTTTCGTTTTGGCAGATTGATCTGGATGATAGATGCAAGGAGGACACAGCGTTCGCGGTTCCAGGCAGGCCGTCGTACAAATTTCGAATGATGCCATTCGGGCTGTGCAACGCGGCACAACGCTTGGTGCGGCTCATGGATCGGGTGATACCAGCGGAGCTCAGATCCATCGTCTTCGTATACTTGCACTACCTGCTAGTCTTCGATCCACATTTTCATACGCACTTAAAATACTTGCGTTGAGTAGCCCACAGCGCGGTTGGCATAGTGCTTTTAAATTTGAACGCATTGTTTAATTAAAAAGAGTGATTCCAAGCTTAAAAAGAAAAAGTAGCCGAGGGTCGCATAATCAACGGATTCAACGCATCCAGCAGCCAGCCCACTGAAAGTGCTGCATGTAACCAGCCAAAAATATTTCCCGCTCTTGCTGGAATTGCATCGAGTTAGAATCCTGTCAAGTGTTTTCGGCGGACTGACCCCTCTGAGTGCGCTACCACGTGGGGGTTTCAAAACCGATCAAGGAGCTGGAAGAGATTGTACGCCATTTCCTTTTTTTTATCGTCCATTTATTTATTTATTTTAGTATTATATTTGTTGTGCACTTAATTATTGTTATAAATAATAGGATAGTTTGGCAGTTTTCAACATTTCTCAAAGCCTTTGCAATTCACTTCAAAATGTTGTAGAACTGTAAGGACCTTTTTCATGGGCTGGGATAAAACTCAGTCCGGCCAGGGTCCTCTACAGTTAAATTTGTAGAAAGGAGTTGGGACGAAACTGGACGGGGAGTTGCCGCGGGGATTTGTGGGGAAAGGAGGCCAGAGTACCCGCGTTGCACCGAGTAGGCAGCTCTAGCGCAACACGGCACCCGAAAGGTATAGGAGAGGGCGGGGCTGCTCCCGGCGAAAATACTAACGAAACGAGCGGCGTAGCCGATCCCTGAGAAAATACCAACAAAACTGGACGGCGTGGCCGTTCCCCCTGGATGTGCGACTCACAAGCTACTGGGGTAGGGGGGTAGGGATCCGAGGGGAGGATGGCCGGATGGCCTGTGCTCCCTGTGGTCGATCGAGTGGTCGTTTGCACTGAGTAAGCTTCTCTGGCGCAACCCGATTCCCGACCGGCACAGATCACTGCACGTGGCTCGCGACTACCTAAACCGTATTTGGGGCGGGGTTCCCAGGAGAGGGTGGCCAGATGCGATCCTTTCCTATGCTCCTTGTGGGCGATCGGGTGGTCGTTTGCACTGAGTAAGCAGCTCTGGCGCAACACGATTCCCGACCGGCACAAATCACTGCACGTGGCTCGCGCCTACCTAAATCGTAATTGGGGCGGGGCTCCCAGGAGAGGGTGGCCAGAGGCGATCCTTTCCTATGCTCCTTGTGGGAGATCGGGTGGTCGTTTGCACTGAGTAAGCAGCTCTGGCGCAACACGATTCCCGAGCGGCACAAATCACTGCACGTGGGTTCCCGAAAAATGCACAAATTCACACGGACACATATTTCTTCATTCTTGCTTGTCTTTATTATGCGCTAGTACTACTACTACTACTACACCTACTCGCACTCAGTCTGATCGCTATTGTCCGTCCCACTTACTCCTTGGATCCGGCGTGCCGACGCTCGTGCCGCTGTACCACTCCGGGTTGTAGTCCGCTCCTAGGTCTGATCGCCTTGGCTGCCATTCGAGAAAGAGAGCGAGCTTCCGCCCTTGCGGCCGCATGTAAGCCCGGCTTGCCGGGTTTCTTCGTTTCCCAACACAGTTTCTTATCGAACCTCCCGCCTATCGCTATCGGCACTATCAGCTGTTGGCCCTCGGTCGACCAACACTGGGTGGTTTTCCAGCCCTGGTGCGCGCAATATTTAAATCGGATAAGCTTAGCTTCTAGTTTGAACTTATATAAATTGCCTTCGTGGCGTAACGATTTATATTATAATTATATTATATATTACAACTTATAAATAAATGGCCTTCGTGGCGTAATTTCCAATTGTATGCCTTCGTGGCGGAAATAGAAATGGCGAAATGTGGAGGGTGTGTTTCACGCATCCTCACAGAACAAAGCTAATGATACCACTTTCATGGTGATGACTTTTTATTTACATTTTATGCCCAACCGGTCATCGCGTAAGGGAATGTCGTCAACAATTTAAATATCTGGAATCGGATGGAAAATAACAACAGCAACTAGTTGGCTCTCATCATGAACGCAGATTTTGAAACACTAGTAGAGGTATTAATTATTCCCACAGTCATTACAAATCAACTGTCATTACTGATTTCAAACGATCTTAATGTTCCCGAGGGACTGCCGTTAGCAGATTTTGACCTTCGGAAGCCTGGAGCCATTGCAATGGCTTGAACTTATGTAACGTGCAACCTTATGTAGCACAATATTGAGCACAGATCTGTCCTCGCGGGGCACGCTATAGTATCCGGGTCTAGCTTGTCGGCATTGGGGGTGGAGGTCGTGCTAATCAAGACCTGGTACTTGCCTATTATTATTAATCAAGAAATTGAGCGTGCTTGCGGCGACATACGAAATTAGATCGTAGACAATGGGGAGAAACCTGGAGAATGTATGTTAATTCCAGTAAAGAGATAGATTCAACTAAGAGAAGGAAAAAGGAAAAGGAAAATTCGGTTAACGTGACGCCGATGTCGTTACGCCTGTGGCCCGCCCTACCTAAGATCACTGGATCCAATTGTTGATTCGCGTGATCCCCTTCGATACCCTTACGACCGCGTCATCACCTGCACAGTTTCAGCGAAATAATTACTCCATGGTTTTGTTTAAATCCATTTTAATAATCTAAATTAAATTTCATGCCTATGTTGCCAGGGCGGGTTACTCCCCTTTCGAATTGGGAAAAGACATAAGTGGAATACAATTGCAAATGTCAATAGCCGAAGGGAATAAGAAGAGGCTTGTATACTATCGATGTCAAATGACCCTAAAAAAATCTCCATAAACTGATATAATCACTAGGTACGCATAGCATGAGGTAATCTTAAATTTTAATAAAGGGTCTTAATATATATAAATTATAAAGATTTCATCGTTGATTCCATAGATATGTTTTACTCAATGTTTTAAAAGGCTTTTACTCTACAAAGGAAATATCTACAATTATTTGGTTCTAGATGTTGTTCTTATTTTCTCTCAGTGTACTCGCAGTTAAATTTTATTTTCCTCACTAGTATTATTATTTATTTATTTATATTTTTTTTACCGTACTTCTAATGTTCATATAAATCTCCAATTTAATTCGCTTTCAGCTGGTGTGCATGTTCGCTTTTACTTTTGTTTGACCATTTTATTAATCATTGAATTCGAATGCCGAGTATAAATTAACCAAAGAATTTAAAATTATGTGTTAACTCACTTTGTGTACTCTCCACGACGAAAGATCGATCTCCCGAGCGGTGACTGTAAAAGAATAGCGACTTTGGTTTGCAAAAGGTTAAATAAATACATAGAATACATACGTTTTAGACAACCAACTATTTTATTAATTAATATTTCCTAAAAAAGGACCTGTTACATGATTATATTTTTATTCTTTCATTCGGTTCTACCTACGCCTATATTTTTGTTTTTAAAATAATTTTATTTTGTTTAATATTTAATTTAATTTAATTTCAAACTTTTCTCTCAGTGCGCCATTCTGTGCATATTAAGTGACTCTGGCCGATCTAGCACTTATCCGGGGTGGGTTAAATGTTAAGGAAATTCTAAGATTGTGCGAATTTACTTGCCCTTATATTAATTATGAAAAAGCGAATCATTGAAGCGTGGCTGTTCACTATTTACTAGTGTATCGACGATGGGCAAACCTCAGCTGCGTATTCATTTTCTGGCTCTTCTTAACCCCGTTGGAAAATTTCCCATGTGCACGTGATCGTGCCCTGAAATTCGTGGTTTTGGCCAATTCAAACACTGGCCGACTTATCTGGAATCCTCAGGGACTACATATTCGCTCTGTTCAAACTATCGAGCTACTGTTGCTCTGGGTTGTTGACTATTTAATTGCGGCTGCTCAGTTAACTACCAAGGGAGAGCCGCTGAAGCGGTCACAAAAGAAGCGGCTTTTCTGTCCGCTAAGATTATATGAACGCTGTGGGAACTCTAGGCCTTAGATCGCGATGGGAAACTGCTGGTGCTTGGTTGACTATTGAGGGTGCCCCTGTGGACGCGGTGGGCGACCGCGTGACTGCAAGCACGGCTGCCGGAGGGTGCTCCTGTGGACACGGTGGGCGACCGCGGGACTCCAAATACGGCTGCCCGGGGGTGCTCCCGTAGACACTGTGGGAATCCGTCGTTCTTCCGGGGCTTGGACGCGTCACTCGATGCCCGTGTAATGACTTTAATGACTTGTGAACTTCTTAGACTAGGACCTAATAAACGTATTGCACAAGGCACAAGGCTTGGTTATGTAGTCACAGGCTTTCCTAATAATCTGATACGGAAACCAACCCTATTTTGGAAGTAGGTGTAGATGATCTTCCAGGACCTAACCCTGCTTGTGAGCTAAGAAATGATGAAAATCTGGTGGATGACAAGCAATACGATAAAGAAGATAGCAAACGGCTGAATTAGATCTCTCGACACGAACAAAGCATCCATAAAACTATCTTAGCCTTGATGGATCATAAAATACTACTGCCTGAAGGCACAAGGCGCCAATCAAGAACTATCGAAACTGACTAGTCAGAACGAGTATCTCAGAATAAGCGAGTAAAATAGGGCCGACTTCTCATCAACTTCAAAAACTACAAGGATTCTGAATTTTATAGGACATTTCTAAAATAAAGCAAAAAATATCTAAGCTTTATTGCAGGAAGTCTACATACTATAGACGTGCCACAATTTCAGTCCCCTCTTTTCACGCAAAAGGAGCGTTCAGCAGCAGAAGATATGGAGGAATTTAATCATAAGCATGAACCTCTGCAGCTGAGGGAAGAATCCGCCATTTCTATACAATTCGGTCAAAGGCTGACCGACATCACGTCTTAATTGAGGGTACCCCTCAATGGGGGGAGAATATTCGTACCCAAGGTTGCTTAGCATGACCAGCACAAGACAAATCAAGCAGTAGCCAAGTTTGGAACAGTACCAGGCGCCCTATTGCACCGACTGCAGATGAGAAACTGTTAGCATAATCAAAATTCACGGACCTACTTTAGACTGCAACTCGTGTAACCATCGTTACCATTGCCGCGACGCGATCGTCCTGCCATCAAAGCATCCTCGTGCCTGCGACAAGTGCTCACTACCCACTTGTCCCCCAACTATCCTTGCAAAAAATCACCAACAATGAAGAGCACATTTAAAATGGCAAACGCGTTTGAGACAAAATTTCGGATCAGAAAAAAATTAGCTTAAAAAATCTCGTGAGCGACCAATGCCCAACAAAATTTATCGAACAGAATAATGATATTTGACAGACATTTTTTCGATTAAAACTAACATTTTTAATGTCGCCCTCTAGTGCTCTAATGTATCTTCATTTTAAACGGTGCATTTAAATGAGCCGCTTTGTCCATAGGGTCATAAACCATCCTTGTCCCTTAATACGCATCAAGTTAGCAAAACAACTTTTGATATCCAAACTTTTTTCCTATTGACTATTTGCCGTTATTTATCTGTAAATTATTCGTGAAAGAAATAAATTTGCGCTTAATTTTTTTAAAAATTATAAGGTGTTCTGCTAAGTTGATATCAAGTTAGCACTACAACTCCTTAAGCTTGAACTTTTCCAAAATGTTTTTAACTGGTATTTTGCCGTTATTTATCCGTAAATTATTCGTGAAAGAATAAATTTTGTCGCGCCCTTTTTAAAATTTATTTTTTAAAAAAACTTAGTTTTTTTGCTAAATTGATATCAAGTTAGCAGTACAACTCCTTAAACTTGAACTTTTCGAAAATGTTTTTAACTGATATTTTGCCGATATTTATCCGTAAATTATTCGGTAAAGAATTAATTTTGTCGCTCCAGTTTTAAAATTTATTTTTTAAAAAATTAGTTGTTCTGCTAAGTTGATGTCAAGTTAGCAGTACAACTCCTTAAACTTGAACTTTTCCCAAAATGTTTTTAACTGGTATTTTGCCGTTATTTATCCGTAAATTATTCGTGAAAGAATTAAGTTTGTCGCTCCATTTTTAAAATATTTTTTTTTTGTTTTCGCTTATACTGTAGCGGTGGTAGACGAGTGGGAACAGATCAGAGCGAAAGGCCATTGGCGAACGGCATCAGCGTTCTTTTCCATTTGAACGAGTCTATATACTAAAGAACAAAATATATATATGGCGAAAAAAAAAATGGCAGTGGAAATTAACATCAAAAACCGGGGAAGATGCTTAAAGAGAAAATAATATAAAGAAAGAAGAAGGCCACAAAAAAAATTGTAAAGTTATTTGACCGAATTTAACTAATTGGTTGTTTACATCTATCCAAAAGAATTTCCATTAAATATGTTATTTTAAAGTGCATTTTGTAAAGTGTTCGATTTTTTTATAAGCCAACCAAAATTCCTCCGGTTTCACTTCGTTACGGAAAAAGAAAAAGGAAAAAATAAATAATATTAATAACGTATTATTAATATTATTATTAAACGTATAAAAAAAAAAGGAAGAACGCTTGTTCCGAGATCTCAGCGTTCATACGGACGGACGGACATTGCGAAATTAACTCGCCTAGTGATCCTGATGATGAATATATGTACTTTATGCAATCGGAAACGCTTTCGCCTGCCTGTTACATACTTTCTGACGAATCTAGTATACCCTTGTTAGTAATAAGCTTAACTTTGTGGCGATCATGTTTTCTGCCATCTGGCATCGCTGAAAACTCCTCAGAATAGATGGGTATCAAAAAACCTCTCTGGGCACACTCTTCGAAGAACCACGCTAAAAAGCCCACTAAGAAAACAGATCTCAATTCTGAACAATCACTCAGTATAAAACAGTACAAAATATATATTAGCATCCAAGTTCTGTGTTTTACTTAAGAGCAGGACTTACCTTGGTTTGAAGACAAACCATAACTTCTTGCCTGCCAACTTACCCCGTGTCAAAAAATAAGGAAAACAGTAACAAAAAATGCAGCTTCTTTGATGGATCCGACTGAAAGATTGGTGAGGGAAATACATGATTTACCAAATTTAATTTTTCAGAAAATTTTCTTTTATTTTTTTTATGATACAAGGCGTGAGTTGGTTGTTTAAAAGAAGTTTAAAATTAGCTTACATTAAGTTTGCTGTCGAAGATCGGTCGGCATTACGTTAAATAAAAAAATGAAGAAGAAAAAGTGTAAGAAAATGAGCGAAACTCGAACGCCTTAGTTTGAAGAGGAGCGAGCACAAACACTCAAGCGCGAGTACCGTATATTTAAATTGTATTTGCGGTCGCTATGTCTTGAATTTGTATGCAAGTGGGAACAGATAATAAATAATAGCAAAGCATTCTCAAGAGGCCGAAATTTTGACAGAATTATAGTTAAAGGATATACATATTTATGGCACCAGTCCTTGTGTTCTAATTTGTATGCTGCATTTAATATTTACTGTATCTATCCTATTTATTATCACTACCCTATTTTTTCATATTCGATAACGAATTTATAATGTATTTTAAGAGTGGTTTATTTCTCGAGAATTTTCATTGGACTTTAGTTGGAAAACAAGAAAAAGAAAGATTGAAGTTTAGGAATGTTTTTTTTTTCTCCAGGTATAGTTTTTTCTTTGTTTTGGCACGCAGTTTGAATTGTTAATAATAATCGAGGAGGCCCATATTGATAAGAACAAGGATCCGCAGCAATAGCTGGCAAGCTGAAGCAGGAGATCATTTTTGCATGAGTTATTAGAACAATACGCCACAAATATATATTCAGATTTCGACTACAGAAGAAGACTGTCATTTATTTAAAGGGCTCAGTTTCACTCCAGACCTCATTGAGTAAAGACGTGTAGCTACGGCGATCTAAAATCACCAACAACCAGTGCTTATCAGCAAAACTTGCAACAACAAACAAGTGTACAAAAGAGACATCCAAAAAATAAAAAAAAATACAAAAACAAAAAGTCACGTGATCACAACAACCACAAGCAGGGGGTTCGCTCCACGAAAGCAAAATGTTACCACCAGACAAAAACAAACTTTTTTCTAAAAACTCAATAATTGAACATAAATTTATTGTTATAAAAAGAAAAGACAATTTATCCCTGGAAAACACAAATCCATTTATCATAAAAAAATCAATCGACTACGTGTGCGGAGGTGAAGTCGAAAAATGCAAAGTAACAAGAGCAGGTACAATTCTGGTTCAAACAAAAAACACCCAACAAGCAGAAAAATTACTCAAAATGAAAAAAATTGGTGAAGTAGACGTAGAAGCATACGAATACAAGAACCTTAACGAGACCAAGGGAGTCATTTATTGTAATTTGCTAAGGAATGTCTCAGAAGAAGAAATTCTAGCCGAACTGAAGTCCCAAAAAGTTTCTGAGGTCTACAAATGGACCAAACTCGAGTCCCAACAGGACTTATAACGCTAACGTTCAACTCTACCAATCTCCCTGAAAAGGTGTTTATTGGCTATGAAATAGTATTCACACGCCCATACATACCACGCCCTATGCAATGCAAAAAACGCCTTCGCTTTAACCGCCCCCAACCTGGCTGCAAGCAAGAAAAAACCCTTTATGCAAAAACTGCTCTGAAACCACTCACAGCAACGACAACATCCATGGACAGAAAATGCCCAATATTTCTCAAGGAACAGGAACTCATAGCCATTAGAATCACCGAAAAAGTAGACCATAAAACTGCCCGCTCCATTTACTTCACACGTCACAACCCTATCCAAGAAACTTCTTACTCCCAAACCCTAATAAATCCACCACCTACAGAAAACCCCACCAGATCAACAGAAACACAAATCCACAATAATAACGTATTCCATAAGAAAACAACCGGATTAGAAGACTTTCTTAAAGAGGTTGACAAGAAATATGAAGAGATCTCTAAAATAGCACGTACCCCCGCAGCCTACGACTTATTCGATGAAGAAATGCGCTCACTTACCAATGACGACTCTCAAAAACCCTCGACATCAACAAACGACCGTGTACTCAGAAGCCAAAATAAAGAAAAATCCATCCTATCTAAAAACCTCAAAGCAAAAGAACAAAGATCAAGCCTTTCCAGCACTAACGTCATAAAACAAACACATAAACTTCATTAAACTATGTCCTCAAAAATATTACAATAAAGGGATATTTGAACAATTACAACCAACTACTAATACTCATCAAGACACACTCTCCACATATTATCTCACTCCAAGAAACACACATACAACATTTTCACAGCCTACCGACATCAATAAACTACAATATACTAACAAACTTTGCATCCAACAGATTTGGAGGAGTAGCCCTGCTAATCCACAAATCAATTCAACACACTCAAAATAACATCAATGAAGATGTTGAAGCAATAGCAGCCGAAATAAAATCAAAAGAAAACTTTAAAATATACTCCATTTATATTTCACCCAACAAATCCTTTTCGCGCCATAACCTGAACAACGTAATTAACATCAACAACGAAACTGTCATGATAACAGGAGATTTTAACAGCTGGCACCAAAACTGGGGATCCACACACTCGAATTCAAGAGGAAAAACAATAGCTAAGTACATTGAACAGTCACAACTTACCCTACTAAATGATAAGTCACCAAAACACTTTACTACACACAACACCTTCACACACATTGACCTCAGCTTTTGTTCTCCCTCTCTCACACCAATCACAACCTGGAATCTTATAGATGACCTTTTCGGAAGTGACCACTTCCCAATCATAATTACCCTTTTTCCAACCGACACCATCATCAACAAAAAGACACCAATTTTTAAACTAAACGAAGCAAACTGGGACATCTTTGCAACCCATACACATAACAACAACAACGTATATCCTCCCTCAACTAACATAAACAAAGAAACAGCACTAATTAACAAAATAATTATAAAAAGCGCACACCATGCAATACCACAAACACTACCCAACCGACACTCACGCACAGTTCCCTGGTGGAACAAAAACCTAGCAGAGCTACACATAAAGAAAAAACAAACATGGAAAGCATTGAAAAAAAACACAACCCAAGAAACGATCATTGCTTACAGAAAAGCAAACGCGTTCCTGAAAAGGGAAATTAAAATTAGGAAAAGGGAATCCACAACCACTTTCACATCAACCATTTAATCAAACACACCAACAACAAAAATATGAAACAACATAACAACCAACAATAACGTAACTACCAACGACAAAAACCAAATCGCTAACCTGCTCGCACAACACTGGTC
Organism: Drosophila suzukii; assembly: GCF_043229965.1. Lineage (NCBI taxonomy): Eukaryota > Metazoa > Arthropoda > Insecta > Diptera > Drosophilidae > Drosophila > Drosophila suzukii. The sequence goes on along the minus strand of NW_027255922.1, from coordinate 115,170 downwards.
CCATCTCTCAAAATACGCAAACTTCAGCCAAGAATTCACCTCCCATAAATACAACACAATAACCCTCAATCACATCCCAACCACATCTGCTTAAGAAATTGACAAACCCATAACCAATATCGAATTAACTATTGCTCTCCAATCACTTAAAGGCACAACACCAGGAATCAATAGAATCTCATACCCCATGATAAAAAACAGTTCACCATCAATAAAAAATAGAATACTTTCTCACTTCAACCACATCTTCAACCACTACATACCTCAATCATACAAAACCAGTCTGATCATACCAATCCTGAAACCTCAAAAAGACAAAACCGACATCTCATCATACCGACCCATCTCACTTAACTGCTGCCTGAGTAAAACAATGGACAAAATAATAGCGAACAGACTATGGTGGTTCCTTAACAACGACAAACTTCTACACCCACACCAATTTGGTTTCAAGAAAGGTAAATCGACTTCAGATAATCTGCTCTATGCAGATCACATCATCACGAAGTCGCTCAATACTAGGAAACATACCTCACTCATCTCTCTTGACTTCGCAAGAGCTTTCGATCGAGTAGGTACTCACTCAATAATTGACCAACTGATAAAATGGAAATGCGGCCACAAAATAATAAATTACATTATAAATTTCACCAAAAGCAGAAAGATAACAGTCCGAATAGGGACACACTACTCAAACATACACCCTTTGGAAAACGGAATCCCGCAAGGATCCCCCATATCAGTGGTACTCTTTCTAAGAGCATTCAATAAACTAGCAAACATCCTGACAAGATATAAACAGATCAAATTCAGCGCATATGCCGACGATTTCCTTTTGCTGGTAAATCTAAAAATTAAGAAAAACATTACCATCAACCTAAACCACCTCTTTAGGAAAACAGAAGACTGGGGAAGTTACGCAGGCACATCCCTGTCACAAACTAAATGTGAACATCTACACATATGTAGAAAACACAGATGCAACTGCGTAATTACAACACAGAATTCTAGCATAAAAAACGTAGCATCACTTAAAATACTCGGACTAACCATAAACAAGAAATACAACTGGAACTCACACATTGACACTCTCATACCATCACTCTCCAACAAACTTAACATCATAAAATGCTTGGCCAGCCCCAAGTTTAACTGCAACACAAACACTCTACTAAACATCACAAAAGCCATACTTATATCTAAAATTGACTATGCACTTCATACATATGGGTACGCCCCAAAAAACATACTAAACAAATTAAAAACCACACTAAACGCAGCTCTTAGAGCAGTCATAGGTGCGTTTCGCACAACACCAACATATAATTTACTTTACGAATCCAGCCTTCCAACCATCGAGCAACGGCGAGACCACCTTACAACCAAACTCTTTAAAAACCTCATTCGCTCTAAAGATACACCAATACACAAATGTATCAAACCAATAACCACAAGAAAAAAATGGACCTCAACACTAGATCGAGCTATAGGAAATTGTCAACTTCTTAGCATACCCTTCCAACCAACAAAACTATACGAAACAAAACCGCCATGGCAACTACAAAAAAATTTAATCAACACCTCGCTACACAACTACAAAAAAAACAACACCTCACCAGAAAAATTCCAAAAACTTTTCAATGAAACAAAAGAAAACTACAAAAACCATACATTTATATACACGGACGGATCCCAACAAAATTCAAACACAGCCTTTGCTATAACCACCGAAGCAGAAACACTGCACTACGGAAACCTGCCATCTTATTCATCAATCCTAACAGCAGAGATAATTGGAATCCTCGAAGCCATTAAAATTCCAATTAGTAGGAGAGGAAAATTTGTAATATGCTCTGACTCCTTAGGAGCGATCGAAGCAATCCGCAATCCACAAAACCTCAACAAATACCCAGCACACATCAGATCACAAATACAATAAAAACAACCTAAAATAAAACTTTTATGGACGCCCGGACCCTCCAACATCAAAGGAAACGAACTCGCAGACAAAACGGCCAAAGAAGACATAAACAAACTTCTAAAAAATCACCTAACGCAAGAAAAAGAAACCCTAATAAACAAATGCAACACATGTGTGAACAGCGCCTAATAGAGTATATACCAAACCTTCGATAATAGTGTAGAATAAGTCCTTTTTTATAATGTTACCAGACTCTACAAATGTAAAGTAGTCGAGACAGAGATAGACTCCAAAGCAGAACGTGTGCAGAACTCTTATAGTTATAATTTCTATATGTAATAATATATCCAACACAACTATCCTAAATAAAACCTACACCACTCGAATAGCTACCCTTCTCAGTTCAGAAGTGGGATCAGTGTGGTTGGATATGTGTGAAGCGGAGGAGTTGTGCCAAGAACTCTAAGAAAGCAGCAAGAATCGTCGGCGTGGAAAGTTTGCAATGGGATGTGTTCCCAGGTCTATGTGACAGCTTAAATTGCAAATTACGGATGTGTTCCAGTTCTACGTGGCAGGCGGATTCAAGGAAAGCAGATCGGGAATCTTAGTGAACCCGTGGAGTCAAGCACATCAGTTAGATCAGGATTCTTAGTGAGCTTGTGGCCGCAGAAGTCTCAAGAGAAGCCAAAGCACATACACACAAAGCGGTTGTGAGTATTTGTGAATTTTGACAAGTCGATGCAAGTCAGAATTTTCTAGAAGCCGGAGCACATACATGCATACAAGGAGTTTGTGTGTATTGGTCAAGTGAGAAAGCAGATGCAGAACTTTGTGAGGTACATATAGTTGTCTCGCTCGCAAAGAGGACTGCCAACCTAGTCGCTAAAACAACATTATAATGCTAAAGATAGCAGGTCTTAAAGGCGACGTATTAAGATTCTTGCTGAGATCTAGAAACGTGCCAGTTTCGGGCACCAGAGCCGAATTGGTTAAAAGACTAATAGAGTTTGAACAATCGGAGGACGTAGAACTGCCAGCAGCAGTGGGTATCAACATGCAGCAAGAAGAAACGATGTCAGCACAGTCAGCGGCAATTTCACAATTGCAAAACGAGATGAAGGAACTAAAGGACATGTTAGCTCAATTAGTTACCGTTCAAATGGGAAACGCAGCAGCAGCACATGCAGGAAATCAGCAACAGCACCCAATAATCGATTTGGATATCAACGAGATCAACAACGAGAGCATTCCTGTACAGGCTACTAACAACGTGAGGCAAGCTTCAGTCAAGGAAATTGCCAACACTTTGCCAGAATTGGATCCCAACGACGACAACGCCATTTCAGTCAATCAGTTCATCGATCGTGTCAACAAAGTGGTTGATGCCTACCAGTGGGACGAGAAGTTCCTGTTACTCGCCATTTATACAAAGCTTAAAGGTCCAGCCAAGATGTGGCTTGATTCATCACCCTTTCTACACACTACGTGGAAAAACTTCGCCGAAGCTATACAGGATGAGTTCGGAGCAAATCCAGACGAAGCAGAAGTGCATTTCAACATGGCCAATGCAACCAGGCGACGGTAAAGGAGTACTGTTTCAGGATGTCAGCCCTTGGGGTGCGCTACAAGCTCAGCGAGGCAGCGATCATCAGATATGTTCGCGCAGGTCTACAGCATCGTGAATTGCAAAACAGTATTGCAGCAATTCATTTCGCCACAATGAAACAGCTTCGTGATGCAGCCGAATCGTATTTCGTTAATCGATGTCGGCCAAATACGAGCAAGAAAGAGTATTCACCGAAAGCCAGCAACTTCGAGCAGAAACCAGACAGCGATGTTAAACCACCAAGGACAAAGGAATCCGTTATATGCTACAACTGCGGAGAAAAAGGACACTTTGCCAATTCGTGTCCAAAGGAGAAGAAAAAGTCACGCTGTACCAAATGCAACAAGTTCCACGAGCCAAATGGAAGTTGCCCAGCCACCAATGTCATGCGTGTAGGAGCCGCAAATCAGGACAAACTTTTCACGAGGAAAATCTGCGTACACTCGCACGATTACAGCGCCTTCATCGACACGGGTAGTCAAGCCAGTCTCATCCGACAATCGGTTGCCGAGCAAATAATCGCCAAGCGCCACAAGTGCTCTATGAAGATTAGAGGCATTTGCGGAGGTTCATGTATCCTCACAGAAGCGATGACTGTGGATATGGATATCGATGGGAAGACGATTACAGCGAAAGTGTATATAATTGCAGGAGGACTTTCTGTTGGGACAGGACGTCATCATCTCCGCTCATCTCGAGCTCAACTTTGAGTCAGGCGATTCTAAAATCGAACGAGCAGTCCATCAGCCAACAACCCCTGTAAGCACCAATATCGGGAAGCTGCTAGAAAATTTTAAGAACGACAAAGAATGTAAGCAAATGCGCAGCTTACTGGAGAACTTCGCCGATGTTTTCTCGACAGGATTGGAAGGCATAGGAAAGACAAGCGTGGTCAAAGCAGACATCACCGTCGAAAGCAATCAGGTAGTAGCACAAGCCCCATACCGAGTATCCAAGCCAAAGAAAGAAATCGTAAGCAGCATGGTCGACGAGCTGCTAAAGCAGGACATCATCACGTTGTCAACATCAGAGTACGCCAGCCCGGTGGTGCTCATCAAGAAGCCGAATGGTAGCGATCGAATGTGCGTCGATTACCGCCGCCTAAACAAGCTGATCAAGAAGGAGAATTTTCCAGTGCCGAACATCGAAGAACGTCTGCAGCAGGCGAAAAGGTTTAAGTACTTCTCATCCCTAGACCTCAACAGTGGATACTATCAGATAGAGATAGTTCCAGAGAGCCGAAAGTTTACTGCCTTCATCACCACAGATGGATTATACGAATTCAAGCCACTTCCGTTCGGATTGAAGAACGCATTTGCGGTTTTTAATCGACTCATGGCAGAGTTACAAAAGAGAGTGCAGAAAGGCGACATGATACACTACATGGACGACATCCTTATTGGCAGTCAAACATTTGATGAGATGTACGAGAAGCTTGAGAGGATCCAAAAAGTTTTAAAGGAGTGCTGATTAACGCTAAACCTGGACAAATGTGAGTTATATAAGCAGTCAATAACATTCCTTGGTCACCAGATACACGCAGAAGGAATCAGTCCTGGAGAAATTAAGACGAACGCCATCAGAATGTTCCCGAAACCAGCCAATGTTACCGATGTGAGAAAGTTTTTGGGTCTCACTGGTTATTTCCGCAAATTCGTTCCTGGGTATGCCATCATTTCAGCGCCTTTAAGAATCCTATTGCGCAAGGATCAGCCGTTTTCGTGGAAAGCGCCACAAGAAGAAGCCTTCGACGAATTTAAAAAATGTCTTATATCAAATCCAGTTGTCACCAGCTATCGTCTAGACGCAGAACATGAACTACATACCGATGCCAGCGCCGTTTGTTTAGCCGGAGTTTTGCTACAACGTGAGGAGGACCAGCTGAAACCAATCGCTTATTATAGCCGAGCTACTTCTAAGCCGGAGAAAAATTACCACAGCTACGATCTTGAGGCTCTAGCCGTCGTGGAATCGTTGGAGCGATTCAAATACTACATTTATGGCAAAAAGATAAAGGTTATCACCGACTGCAATGCCCTAAAGACATCGATGGAGAAACGAGAACTGATACCCCGGATTGCAAGATGGTGGTTACGCATTCAAGAATTCGACAGGAACACAGATGAACCACGTTGACGCACTCAGTCGAGCTCCGATCGAAGATGCTCGAGAGATGGATACCGCAAGTCTGAAAATAGCAAAAACGATAATCGACGAAGAGGACTGGCTATTTTCCATACAACTCTGCCCGAACGTCTGCCCAACCTCTGCTAAGGGCCAATTCAAGGCCAAGTTTGAAGCTAACTTAGGTGCGAAGCAACAGCAATAGGGATTTCGATTAAAAACAAAAACAAAACAGTGAGCAAGAGCGGTGCAGAATGAGGTGGGAATGAATCACGAGTTCGATCGAACTTTACAAAAAGAGGGGAAATAAGCTTTTTTCGCCTAGGTGGCGTCATAGCCTCATTATCTAAAGAGAGCGGCAGAGCAATTGGCGCCTCTATATAGTTCATTACTCTATGCTCCAGTTTACATGGAACACATTTTAGATTCATGCCCAGCAATAACCCAGGACAAGCAACTACTTTTTAAAAATCTCAAAGCCACTGACTACCTCATGCACCCAACAGCAGAAAGTATAACTACTATCATAAATTTTCTAAAAAAAAACAAACTTATACAAATTAATCTAAAACCAAAATTTAAAATATTCTTAAATTAAGTTCACTTACTAAAAATTACGTAGTCGAAGGCCCCGCAGCTAGTACTACAACCCCCTATGTTAGTTTTAGTTTTGTAAACTTTTCTAACATCTTTAATAAATAAATAAAATAAAATTTGAAGGGCTAAAATATTCATTAAACACAAAAACCTAAAACAAGAATTATCGGAGTGGAACTTATAGCTAACTGACGCAGCCGGTCACCTCAGCTGGGAGAAGAAGTCCACACGGATTACCCTGAGGAGGACCATGGCAATAATTATTGGAATCATGGAAGCTGTGACGGAAGTGAGGAGTGACGTAAGGCAAAAATTAGAGGAACGAAATGCAAAATAAAAAAAAAATGTGAGCGCTGGAAATATAAAACTTTTGCAAGACTAGTAGACGTGTGCAGAAGAGAGGGGTAGAAGCTCAATCGGACCAACATGCGCTGCGGTTGGTGCAGCATGTTCGAACCAAGGTTCGACTCAACTTAAACGAGCTAGGACGGTTGGCAACACATACGAGCCAAGAGTTCGGTGCAACTTAAATCTCAATAAAACCAAGACGGTTAAAAGCATTTTCGAGCCGTAGATCCGAAGCAACGCGAAGTTCTGCCGAGTTGGTAGTGGTGACGGGGATTAATCGTACCCTTTATTATATTATTTTGTTCAGAGATGGAAGTGTTTGAAAATATGACGAAGTGCCCATCACAGGGTGACTGTCACATCTTGGCTTAAATAACTGCATCGCACAGGATTTTCGGTTAGCTTCAGCACAATAGTTTGTGGAAGGAATACGGAAGAAAATGTGTATATAAAAAAAAAGTGAAGAAGAAAATAAAGAAAATAAATAATTAAAAGTAGAGTCTCCGGTCACTGCATCGCTCAAGGTGCAATTGAAGGTGCATATAATTGAAATACAGATTCTTTTTTTTAATTATGAGCTATGACGCCACAGCATTTCGCGAGGGTGAGCAGAATGGATTTTTCTAAGACCAAAAAGAAGTTGTATGCAAAAGCTAAGTTCTAAATTATGACGCCAGTGCACAGCGCAAGGGTAATCAGATAAGAATTTAGAAGAAAACAAGGAAGAACGCTACAGCTATCAGATACCCGTTACTCAAAGGGAAATGGAGATATGCAAGCAGCAAAGCGAGATTAAAATGCGCCACCTACCGGCGGTAGACAGATTTAAGCGTTATGGGCGTTAGAGTGGGCGTGGCAAATTTGTTTTTGGATCAATCGATAGGTATTGACGACACCAATACATTTCAGTTAAATTTTTTTATCTAGCATGCAAATTGTGGGCTTCACAGGTTTTCGCAGTTTGTGGGCGTTTAAGTGGGCGTGGCAAACTTTTTTTTAGGTCAATCGATATGTATTGATGAGAACAATACATTTCAGTTAAAATTTTCTATCTAGCATCAAAACTGTAGGAGTTACAGTTTTGGGCGGTTTGTGGGCGTTAGAGTGGGCATGGCAGTCTACTGAAACAAACTTGCGCTGCGTAAGAAGCTCAGGAATCTGTACGCCAAATCTCAATAGCCTCGCTCTCATAGTTTCCGAGATCTCAGCGTTCATCCGGACAGACAGACGGACAGACGGACAGACGGACATGGCTAGATCGACTCGGCTAGTGATCCTGATCAAGAATATATATACTTTATGGGGTCGGAAACGCTTCCTTCTGCCTGTTACATACTTTCCGACGAATCTAGTATACCCTTTTACTCTACGAGTAACGGGTATAACAAGGAAGAACGCTATAGTCGAGTACCTCTAATATCAGATACCTGTTACTCAGCTAATGGGACCAAAGGGAAATGAAGATATGCTAGCCGCGATCTCAATATATAGTTATGTGGGCGGTAGACATATTTAAGCGTTATGCACGTTAGAGTGGGCGCGGAAAACTTTTTTTTGGGTCAATCGATAGGTATTGATGAAAACAAAATACTTCAGTTAAAATTTTTAATCTAGCATCAAAACTGTAGGAGCCACAGTTCTGGGCTGTTTGTGGGCGTTAGAGTGGGCTTGGCACATTGCTCAAACAAACTTACGCTGGGCAGGAATCTCAGGAATCTACATGCCTTGTCCCAGTATTGTAGCTCTTATAGTTTCCGAGATCTCAGCGTTCATACGGACAGACGGACATGGCGTGATAAACTCGGCTAGTGATCCTGATCACGAATATATACACTTTATGGGGTCGGAAACGCTTCCTTCTGCCTGTTACATACTTTTCGACGAATCTAGTATACCCTTTCACTCTACGAGTAACGGGTATAATACTTGCTAAAACAAACTTGCGCTGCGTAAGAAGCTCAGAAATCTGCATGTCAAATCTCAAAAGCCTAGCTTCTATAGTTTCCGGATCTCAGCGTTCATCCGGACGGACGGACAGACGAACAGACGGACATGCCTATATCGACTTGGCTAGAGATCCTGATCAAGAATATATATACTTTATGGGGTCGGAAACGCTTCCTTCTGCCTGTTACATATTTCTGACGAATCTAGTATACCCTCTTACTCTACTATTAACGGGTATAAAAAGAGAAAAGAAATGAGAAATGAGAAAAAAAAATAAAGAAAAAAGTTAATAAACATAAACACCCGCCATACTTCCAAAGCTATTTAATGGTATATTGTTATAAACAACAAAAAACTAAAATAACATTTTAAAGAAAACAAAGCGTCACATCTCTCTTCCAAGGAATGTGATTAAGATAAGCAATAAATGACAAAATTAAATAAGGTTTAAGAGTCATTACGGCCATTGACTAGGAGCGGAGTCCTAAAGAAAGCTACGAGCTTGTGGATGGCCAGTTAGTATGTCAACCGCCGACATTCGATATTTTGGACGAACAGACGGACAGACGAACATGGCTAGATCGACTTGGGTAGTGATCCTGATCAAGAATATCTCTACTTTATGGGGTCGGAAACGCTTCCTTCTGCCTGCTACGTACTTTCCGACGAATCTAGTATACCCTCTTACTCTACTAGTAACGGGTATAAAAAGAGAAAAGAAATAAGAGATGAGAAAAAAAAGAAAGAAAAAAAGTTAATAAACATAAACACCCGCTATACTTCCAGAGCTATTCAACGGTATGTTGTTATAAACAAAAAAAAATTTAATTACATTTTAAAGAATATAAAGCGTCACATCTCTTTCCAAGGAATGTGATTACGATGAAAAATAGATGTCAAAATTAAATAACGTTAAAGAGACATTACGGCCATTGTCTAGGAGCAGAGTCCTAGAGAAAGCTACGAGCTTGTAGACGGCCAGTTAGTAGGCCAACCGCCGACATTCGATATTTTGGGAGAAATCAAACTTTCGGATGTCATTAGATTGATGTATATTTTTGAACCGTTTTTTTACAATCTTTTTTTATAAGTTTAAAGCATTTTTGGTTTTTAAGAACGCACGATGCAGCAAATAGTGATTCACGCTCACTTTTACTAAATGTAGAGGTCTCAGAGGATTAAATAGAAAACTATGAAGTCAATAGAATAATTACAAAACCCTTTTTTAAAGTTTGACTTTTTTTAAATTTATAAAAATTGATATTAAAAAAATAATTTTTTTCGGACCTGACTCCTGTTAGATATGCAGAAACGTCGCTTTTTTGATGTTTTAACGCCTGTTAACGTCGATTTAACATCGAAAAACATCGATGTTTCTGCACCTCTAACTCCTATGGCTCCCATGGTCCTGAGGCAGATAGGAAACAAATATCAGGGAAGGCCAGATGATGTGCTGATAAAATCAAACTCGCGTTTAAATTGGGATCAAATTAAGCAATTTTTGATCACTCATTTTGCAGACAAGAGGACAGAACCAGATCTATTGAGGAAATTAAATCAACTAGAAAATAAAATGTTGTCAGTGGAAGCATTCTATGATGAGATCTTGGACACTTATATGGCCTTGTTTAACATTAATGACAGTGGCGATTAATCTACCGAGTCGATCGGGTCGTTCATTCTCCACAATTTTGAGCAATAGAAAAGGCACTTACAAGTTTTTTTAAAACTTGATCATCTTCACAACAACAACCAGAAACACAATTTTTATACCCGTTACTCGTAGAGTAAAAGAGTATACTAGATTCGTCGGAAAGTATGTAACAGGCAGAAGGAAGCGTTTCCGACCCCATAAAGTATATATATATATATATATATATATATATATATATATATATATCTTGATCAGGATCACTAGCCGAGTCGATCTAGCCATGTCCGTATGAACGCTGAGATCTCGGAAACTATAAGAGCTACAATACTGCGCAGCGAAAGTTTGTTTCAGCAATGTGCCACGCCCACAAACCGCCCAAAACTGCTATGAATATATGAATGCTAATGCTAGAATAAAAATTTTAACTGAAATTTTTTGGTCTCAAAAATACTTATCGATTGACCCAAAAAAAAGGTTGCCACGCCCACAAGCCGCCCAAAGCTGTGACGCCCACAATTTTCTTGCTAGATAAAAAACTTTAACTGAAATGTATTGGTCTCGTCAATACCTATCGATCTAACGCCCATAACGCTTAAATCTGTCTACCGCCGGTAGGTGGCGCGGATATCTCGAAAACTCTCAAAGATAGAGAATTGGGATCTCAGATTTAGACTCCTAGCCTTGTATGCAGCGCAAGTTTGTTACGCGAAAATGCCACGCCCACTCTTACGCCCACAAGCCGCCCAAGCCTGTGTGGCCCACAATTTGTATGATAGATAAAAAGTGAAATGTATTGGTCTCATCAATACCTGTCGATTGACCCACCGGCCGTTCACCGATAGTGATGGTCACCAAACCCGGTTAGGTAAGACATTGCTTAAACTGTCGCAAGGTAAAATGCCTACAAGCCACCCAAAACAGTTGCTCCTACAGTTGTGATGCTAGAATCAAAATTTAAACTGAAATGTATTGGTCTCATCAATACCTATCGATTGACCCACCAGTCTCTCAGTTTCAGTCTCTTATATTTTCCCGTTGCACACAGTGGATACATTTTTATACCCGTTACTCGTAGAGTAAAAGGGTATACTAGATTCGTCGGAATGTATGTAACAGGCAGAAGGAAGCGTTTCCAGCCCCATAAAGTATGTATATTCTTGATAAGGATCACTAACCCAGTCGATCCGGACGGTGACGCTTCCCTAAGCCCGCACGGCTGACCCCCCTCGCGAGTCCGAGTCGTCGTAAACAGTCACCGAGTCAACGCTTCAAGGACGAACAGCGAACGAGCATCTTCAGGGAGCTTTGAGGATGTTCAGGGAGCTACAGGACTGGAGCACCGAGTCAACGAGGTCGTCGAGACGACCAGGACCGTCGGAATCACCGAAGGCCACAAATGACTATATTAAGGCAATCTAAGCTACCAAGTCATTTGTAGTAATATACCCGCAAATAAACCCACTTCGAACCTGTGAAATCTGTCCTTTTTCTCTGAGCTACTGGGCGGTCACGTTTATTTAAATTTGGTGGGACGAACACATAATCTACTGAGCTAGCCGCACGAATCTCGTAGCGGGAAAACCACAAAAAACAGTTCGTTAAATCTGGAGCCCAACGTGATTGCCCCAGCAGTAAAAGCAACTTAAACTGAATTGGAAAGAGGTGGAACTACCTGCTTAAAAAGGAGGACTTCTCCAATGTCGCCCTGGACGGCAGATTAGAAAACATGAGAAAGACATTATCCGAGTATTACTCAGAAACGGATAATGACCCACAACTCGTCGGCATCTGAGCCGAGCTAAAAGCTACATACCACGACAAAGCCGGCCCAAGCATCACGTTAAGGAAAGCCGTAAGGGACAACCTAGTGGCAAGCATGTGCGTTGACAACTTACAAAAAGAGGCACACAGGAGAGAGTCAAGCCAAGACAGGAAAATAACAGCGCTGATCTCGAGACCCAGTCAGTCAGACTATGCAAGGGTCGCTAAACAGGTCCGCGAATGGTCGTTCAGGTTCGACGGGGCGGAAAAGCCGTTCGAGTTCCTGGAGCAGGTGGAATGGTCCGCCAACACATCGGCTTGGATTTAGACATGATTCCGCGAGCGATGCCGGAATTGCTTAAGGGAAGGGCTTTGAAGTGGTTCATCACCAACAACTAGCCATGGAAAACCTGGGCGGAATAAATAATTAAAAGTAGAGTCTCCGGTCACTGCATCGCTCAAGGTGCAATTGAAGGTGCATATAATTGAAATACAGATTCTTTTTTTTAATTATGAGCTATGACGCCACAGCATTTCGCGAGGGTGAGCAGAATGGATTTTTCTAAGACCAAAAAGAAGTTGTATGCAAAAGCTAAGTTCTAAATTATGACGCCAGTGCACAGCGCAAGGGTAATCAGATAAGAATTTAGAAGAAAACAAGGAAGAACGCTATAGTCGAGTACCTCTAATATCAGATACCTGTTACTCAGCTAATGGGACCAAAGGGAAATTAAGATATGCTAGCCGCGATCTCAATATATAGTTATGTGGGCGGTAGACATATTTAAGCGTTATGCACGTTAGAGTGGGCGTGGCAAACTTTCTTTTGGGTCAATCGATAGGTATTGATGAAAACAAAATACTTCAGTTAAAATTTTTAATCTAGCATCAAAACTGTAGGAGCCACAGTTCTGGGCTGTTTGTGGGCGTTAGAGTGGGCTTGGCACATTGCTCAAACAAACTTACGCTGGGCAGGAATCTCAGAAATCTACATGCCTTGTCCCAGTATTGTAGCTCTTATAGTTTCCGAGATCTCAGCGTTCATACGGACAGACGGACATGGCTAGATCAACTCGGCTAGTGATCCTGATCACGAATATATACACTTTATGGGGTCGGAAACGCTTCCTTCTGCCTGTTACATACTTTCCGACGAATCTAGTATACCCTTTCACTCTACGAGTAACGGGTATAATACTTGCTAAAACAAACTTGCGCTGCGTAAGAAGCTCAGAAATCTGCATGTCAAATCTCAAAAGCCTAGCTCCTATAGTTTCCGGATCTCAGCGTTCATCCGGACGGACGGACAGACGAACAGACGGACATGCCTATATCGACTTGGCTAGTGATCCTGATCAAGAATATATATACTTTATGGGGTCGGAAACGCTTAATTCTGCCTGTTACATATTTCTGACGAATCTAGTATACCCTCTTACTCTACTATTAACGGGTATAAAAAGAGAAAAGAAATGAGAAATGAGAAAAAAAAATAAAGAAAAAAGTTAATAAACATAAACACCCGCCATACTTCCAAAGCTATTTAATGGTATATTGTTATAAACAACAAAAAACTAAAATAACATTTTAAAGAAAACAAAGCGTCACATCTCTCTTCCAAGGAATGTGATTAAGATAAGCAATAAATGACAAAATTAAATAAGGTTTAAGAGTCATTACGGCCATTGACTAGGAGCGGAGTCCTAAAGAAAGCTACGAGCTTGTGGATGGCCAGTTAGTATGTCAACCGCCGACATTCGATATTTTGGACGAACAGACGGACAGACGAACATGGCTAGATCGACTTGGGTAGTGATCCTGATCAAGAATATCTCTACTTTATGGGGTCGGAAACGCTTCCTTCTGCCTGCTACGTACTTTCCGACGAATCTAGTATACCCTCTTACTCTACTAGTAACGGGTATAAAAAGAGAAAAGAAATAAGAGATGAGAAAAAAAAGAAAGAAAAAAAGTTAATAAACATAAACACCCGCTATACTTCCAGAGCTATTTAACGGTATGTTGTTATAAACAAAAAAAAATTTTAATTACATTTTAAAGAATATAAAGCGTCACATCTCTTTCCAAGGAATGTGATTACGATGAAAAATAGATGTCAAAATTAAATAACGTTAAAGAGTCATTACGGCCATTGTCTAGGAGCAGAGTCCTAGAGAAAGCTACGAGCTTGTAGACGGCCAGTTAGTAGGCCAACCGCCGACATTCGATATTTTGGGAGAAATCAAACTTTCGGATGTCATTAGATTGATGTATATTTTTGAACCGTTTTTTTACAATCTTTTTTTATAAGTTTAAAGCATTTTTGGTTTTTAAGAACGCACGATGCAGCAAATAGTGATTCACGCTCACTTTTACTAAATGTAGAGGTCTCAGAGGATTAAATAGAAAACTATGAAGTCAATAGAATAATTACAAAACCCTTTTTTAAAGTTTGACTTTTTTTAAATTTATAAAAATTGATATTAAAAAAATAATTGTTTTCGGACCTGACTCCTGTTAGATATGCAGAAACGTCGCTTTTTTGATGTTTTAACGCCTGTTAACGTCGATTTAACATCGAAAAACATCGATGTTTCTGCACCTCTAACTCCTATGGCTCCCATGGTCCTGAGGCAGATAGGAAACAAATATCAGGGAAGGCCAGATGATGTGCTGATAAAATCAAACTCGCGTTTAAATTGGATCAAATTAAGTAATTTTTGATCACTCATTTTGCAGACAAGAGGACAGAACCAGATCTATTGAGGAAATTAAATCAACTAGAAAATAAAATGTTGTCAGTGGAAGCATTCTATGATGAGATCTTGGACACTTATATGGCCTTGTTTAACATTAATGACAGTGGCGATTAATCTACCGAATCGATCGGGTCGTTCATTCTCCACAATTTTGAGCAATAGAAAAGGCACTTATAGTACAAGTTTTTTTTAAACTTGATCATCTTCACAACAACAACCAGAAACACAATTTTTATACCCGTTACTCGTAGAGTAAAAGAGTATACTAGATTCGTCGGAAAGTATGTAATAGGCAGAAGGAAGCGTTTCCGACCCCATAAAGTATATATATATATATATATATATATATATATATCTTGATCAGGATCACTAGCCGAGTCGATCTAGCCATGTCCGTATGAACGCTGAGATCTCGGAAACTATAAGAGCTACAATACTGCGCAGCGAAAGTTTGTTTCAGCAATGTGCCACGCCCACAAACCGCCCAAAACTGTGGCTCATACAGTTTTAATGCTAGAATAAAAATTTTAACTGAAATTTTTCGGTCTCAAAAATACTTATCGATTGACCCAAAAAAAAGTTTGCCACGCCCACAAGCCGCCCAAAGCTGTGACGCCCACAATTTTCTTGCTAGATAAAAAACTTTAACTAAAATGTATTGGTCTCGTCAATACCTATCGATCTAACGCCCATAACGCTTAAATCTGTCTACCGCCGGTAGGTGGCGCGGATATCTCGAAAACTCTCAAAGATAGAGAATTGGGATCTCAGATTTAGACTCCTAGCCTTGTATGCAGCGCAAGTTTGTTACGCGAAAATGCCACGCCCACTCTTACGCCCACAAGCCGCCCAAACCTGTGTGGCCCACAATTTGTATGATAGATAAAAAGTGAAATGTATTGGTCTCATCAATACCTATCGATTGACCCACCGGCCGTTCACCGATAGTGATGGTCACCAAACCCGGTTAGGTAACACATTGCTTAAACTGTCGCAAGGTAAATAGCTTTACTTTAAAGGAATATTAAGCCGTTTAAGGCGCATACTGGCAGGTGCCATTAGGATCCCGAGACAAAACACTGTTTACTATTTCGGGGAGGCCGCTGTAGAAATTCACAGTTATGCCATTCGGGCTATGTAACGCCACCAGCACAATATCTCGCCTAATGGACAAAGTCGATCCGGCTTGTCTCAAAGATAGAGTATTGGTCTACCTGGATGACCTCTTAGTGGTCTGGTCGAGCTTTGAGAGTCACGTGAGTGTTGAGAAAGACTGCCCTGCACCTCAAGCGAGCGGGATTGACCATCAACATTGCCAAGAGTCACTTCGCTAGGCGACGTGTGCGATATCTGGGACACATTATTGGCTATGCCGAAGTACGATGGGACGTTTGTCACTAAAGACAAAGTCAAGTCTGGCCATTGTGATAAGGCAGAATAAAACCTGTTGCTGCCTCTGGCATATTGCCCCATAACTGATGTATTTTTCATTCTCACCTCTAAATTCACTAACCGATTTGAAGATCTTATAAGATGTATCGCTCTTAATATTATAATACATAATACAATAAAAATAAATATTATCGCCCACGAATCGTCTTTTTTGTTTGTCTCATTTTCGTTTGAGGCCGTCCTCCTCTTGATTGATACTCCTGTTTTTGGGTCGTCCTTCTATTTTTATACCCGTTACTCGTAGAGTAAAAGGGTCTCCTAGATTCGTAGGAAAGTATGTAACAGGCAGAAGAAAGCGTTTCCGACCCCACAAAGTACATATATTCTTGATCAGGATCACAGCCAAGTCAATCTAGCCGTGTCCGTCTGTCCGTATGAACGCTGAGATCTCGGAGGAGCTAAAATACTGGGATTAGGCATGCAGATTCCTGAGATTCGTGCGCAGCGCAAGTTTGTTTCAGAAATGCCTACAAGCCGCCCAAAACAGTTGCTCCTACAGTTGTGATGCTAGAATCAAAATTTAAACTGAAATGTATTGGTCTCATCAATACCTATCGATTGACCCACCAGTCTCTCAGTTTCAGTCTCCTATATTTTCCTGTTGCACACAGTGGATACATTTTTATACCCGTTACTCGTAGAGTAAAAGGGTATACTAGATTCGTCGGAATGTATGTAACAGGCAGAAGGAAGCGTTTCCAGCCCCATAAAGTATGTATATTCTTGATAAGGATCACTAACCCAGTCGATCCGGACGGTGACGCTTCCCTAAGCCCGCACGGCTGACCCCCCTCGCGAGTCCGAGTCGTCGTAAACAGTCACCGAGTCAACGCTTCAAGGACGAGCAGCGAACGAGCATCTTCAGGGAGCTTTGAGGATGTACAGGGAGCTACAGGACTGGAGCACCGAGTCAACGAGGTCGTCGAGACGACCAGGACCGTCGGAGTCACCGAAGGCCAATATCAAGGCAATCTAAGCTACCAAGTCATTTGTAGTAATATACCCGCAAATAAACCCACTTCGAACCTGTGAAATCTGTCCTTTTTCTCTGAGCTACTGAGCTAGCCGCACGAATCTCGTAGCGGGAAAACCACAAAAAACAGTTCGTTACATCTGGCGCCCAACGTGATTGCCCCAGCAGTAAAAGCAACTTAAACTGAATAGGAAAGAGGTGGACCTACCTGCTTAAAAAGGAGGACTTCTCCAATGTCGCCCTGGACGGCAGATTAGAAAACATGAGAAAGACATTATCCGAGTATTACTCAGAAACGGATAATGACCCACAACTCGTCGGCATCTGAGCCGAGCTAAAAGACCCAGTCAGTCAGAAGTAGGGTGTATTTGTATGTTCTGGATAAAACGATGGTGTATTTGTATGCTCTGGATAAATTTGTATTGTATGTTCTGACTCACTGTTTCGCTGGTGCGGGGGCGCTTATCGCTTGCGTAAGTTGTTGTTGTGGAAGTTGCTAGGGCCGCGCTCAATCCCCCTCCCACTCCCCCTCCCAGTTCCCCTCCCGCTTGTCCTCCCGCTTGTCCTCCCGCTTGTCCTGGTGCTTGACCCTCTGGGGGGTTGCGCTCACTCCCCCTCCCACTTCCCCTCCCACTTCCCCTCCCACTTCCCCTCCCCCTCCCCCTCCCCCTCCCCCTCCCCCTCCCCCTCCCCCTCCCCCTCCCCCTCCTTCTCCCCCTCCCACTCCCCCTCCCCCTCCCCCTCCCCCTCCCCCTCCCCCTCCCCCTCCCCCTCCCCCTCCCCCTCCCCCTCCCACTTTCCCTCCCGCTTGTCCTCGGACTCTCACTCTCGTTTGCGATAGCGTCCACTCCGCCCTCCCACTTGTTCTCTCACTCTCGTTTTAAAAGTTATGTATGTATATATTGTTATCGTGAAACATTGTTGTGTGTATATATATATATTGTTGTTATCGCTTTCCACATGTATTTATTTTATTGAAATGTACTACATAAGTATTTTATCTCTCTTTCTTTTCAGATTTTTTTCGTCTCGCAAACTGGTATAAATATGAGATGTATAGTACTGGGGTAATTCAGAAAGCAGAAGTCAAATTCAGAGCAAGAACTCACTTACACTATTTGAAGAGTCCTTCATCATCAGCATTATAAGCAGCAGCAGCAGCAGCGAATATGTCTGACTTTGGAGAACAGTTTAACGAGCTTGGGGCCGTCTCTCTGCCCCCAATAAAGAGTGTTAAGGCTCTCCCGTTTGACACACCGATTGTGATAAAGAACGCTGAAGTGTAGCAGACACGCTTCGGCGCTAAAATTATGCTCACATTTGAAGATTTTGTGGTGTTCTTACCAGAACGCTTTAGTACTCTGTCATCGCAAGCTGTGGAGCACATGGCGACGGGGGGCTACAAGCTAGTCAAACTTAAATCAGAAGGAGATAATTATATTTTAAATTTTTGTAACGAATAAGAAAAAAATAAAATAAACTTTTTTTATAAATATTTAAAACAAAACAAAACAAAAACAAAAATGGGTGATGCTTTACATAACAATAACAATCCTGGGCCTAGTAACACAAATCCTGTCGCTAGTGAAATACGATATTGTGATGTCTGTAATCTAAATGTTGCTAAAATTAGTTGGTCGCATCACTTACGCACCAACTTGCATAAACAATTATCTGGTGCGCAAATAAGTGATAACTTGCGGTGTATAAGAAGTGCATTTCGGAATCGTATTGAAACTTATATAATCACAAATCCAAATAAAGAATGCTTGGATATCAATTTATTTCAACAATCAATCAAAGAACAAGTGATCACTCTACTCCAAGAAGCTCAAAAAAAACACGTCAATATCAAATTTAATTTTGAACAATTCTGTAATTATGTTTTGATTAAAGAGAGTGAAGATCATTGTGAAATCAATCTAAAGTCATTTCAAACAAAAATGCAAGTCTTAAATCAAACAATGAGTCAGACTGAAAATCTAAATGAAATAATCAAAAATTTAAATGACTATATAAAAAGTGAGATGAGCGAGTTTCAAGAACGAGACAGTGGTTGGTCCCTAATTGAAATAGTTCATTTAGAAGTTAATATAAATAAATATCAGCTAATAAAGGGCTCGAATTTCATTGGTTTACCAAGAGAAATAGTAAACAGAAAAGCCTGCATCAACGTGCAAAATAGAGACGAATATTGTTTTAAATGGGCATTAATATCGGCTTTTGTGAAATTACCTTGTAATAAGAATCTACCCAATCAATATAAACGTAAAGGCATTTACAACATTGGATCGGATATAATAAATATAAATAATAAATCATTAAATTTTAGTGGATTAAAATTCCCCACACCGGTCGACAGCATAAAAATATTTGAAGAAAATAATCCTGAAATTAGTATAACTGTGTTGGGTGTAGACAGCGATGAAAAGACAATTATCGGTCCATATTATTTAACTAATAATAAAACTGACAACGTTTTACACACTATATATCTACTACTTCTCGAGAAGGATGACAAATATCACTATGCTTGGATTAAAAATATTTCCAAGTAAGTATTAAATTAGAAAATTAAAAAATAAAAAAATTATATTTATTTCTTTGATTCTCCATTAGATTACTTCGCAAACAAATAACGAAAAGTACGAGGAAGATTCATCTATGCAATGGCTGTTTTCTACATTTCTACGATAGCGACAAACTGGAACGACATATTATGGAGTGTAATAGAATTATAACTGAGATGCCTACAAATGAAACGGCGACTTTAAGATTTAAAAATTTGAAAAATCAATTAGATGTTCCTTTTGTAGCATATGCTGATTTTGAGTGTATTTTAGAAGGGATGAATCTGAAAACTTCGGATAACATAAATTTGATTCAAAAGCACATACCGTATGCATATAGTTATTATATAAAGTGTTCATTTGACAATAGTTTGGATATATATCGAATATATTATGGTGAAGATTGTGCAACACATTTTGTTGAGAGCATATATAATGATTGTTTAGTGTTATATCAAAATCACTTAAATGTAACGATACCCTTATATCCGCTATCAATGGAGCAACAAAAAATAATTGACTTAGAACAAAATTGTAGTATATGCGGTAATATATTAACTGAACAATCTAAAAGAGTTCTAGACCATTGTCACTTAACAGGCAAATATAGAGGTGTAGCACATAATAATTGCAATTTAAACTATAAATTAGCAAAATTTTTCCCAATATTTTTCCATAATCTCTCGGCATACGATGCTCATTTATTTGTAAAAGAATTAATTAAAATTCCTGGTGATATTTCTATAATTCCGCTAAACAAAGAGTTTTATATTTCGATCTCAAAGAAAATTTATATAAATCCCAATGAAACGTTAGAACTTCGATTTTTAGATTCATTTAGATTTATGCCTTCCAGTTTAGACAGCTTAGCCAGTTATTTAAAAGAAGAAAATCTAACCACAATAAAGTCATTTTTCACGGACCCGAACAAATTTCAAATGGTTAAACGTAAAGGCATATTTCCGTATAGCTATTTAAATTCAGTTGAACGCTTGTCAGATACACAATTACCGTTGCGCGAAAATTTTTATAACCAATTAACTGATAGACACTGTTCTGAAGAGAGTTATCAGCACGCTCAAAACGTTTGGAATGCCTTCGAGTGCACAAATTTATTAGATTATTTATTATTCTATTTGAAGGTAGATGTGCTGTTGCTATGTGATGTTTTTGAGAATTTTAGAACAGTATGTAAAAAAATCTATAATTTAGATCCTTGTCAATATTATACAACTCCTGGTCTATCGTGGGATGCTATGTTGAAGACAACTAAAATTGAATTAGAACTACTCACAGATATTGATATGTATAATTTTATAATGAAAGGTATTAGAGGTGGTCTTGTTCAATGTAGTAAACGTCATTCTATTGCAAATAACAAATATCTAAATAACGATTACGACTGTGAGAAAGAATCAAATTATATTGTATACTTAGATGTTAATAATTTATATGGGTATGCTATGTCACAAGCTATTCCGTATAAAAATTTTAAATGGCTAGAAGAAACAGAAGAGGGAATTTTTGAAAATTTTGATTTAAACACGTGCGTAGATGATCAACCAATTGGTTATATTTTAGAGGTCGATTTGGAATACACTGAAAACTTACACAGCCAGCACAATGATTTACCATTTTGTTCGCAGAACAAAAAAAATGAAAATATGCAACAATCAAAATTGATTGCAGACTTGACAAACAAATATAATTATATAATTCACTATAGAAATTTGCAGCAATGTCTTCGACATGGACTGATTTTAAAGAAAATTCATCGAATATTACAATTTGAACAATCTGATTGGCTTAAAAAATATATTGATTGTAACAATCATCACAGAACATTGGCTGTTAATGATTTTGAAAAGAATTTTTTCAAACTGCTAAACAATGCAGTCTATGGGAAGACAATGGAGAATGTCGACAAGAGAAAATCAATTAGATTAGTGTCCAGGTGGGAGAGTGATGGTAAAAAATTGGGAGCTAGAGCACTTATCTCAAAATTTAATTTTAAGAATATATTGCAATTGGCGGATGATTTCTTTGCAATTCAAATGAAAAAAGTGCATGTTGTCTATGATAAGCCTGTCTACATTGGCTTCACCGTTCTAGAATTATCAAAATTTAAAATGTACAATTTTCACTATGACTATATGAAGCCGAAATATCAAGAAAATATAAATTTAATGTATATGGATACTGATTCTTTTATCTATGATATTAAGACTATAGATTTTTATGATGACATTCGTTTTGAAATTGATCAGCATTTCGATACTTCAGAATATGATAAGGATAATGTTTTTAAATTACCATTGATAAACAAAAAAAAATTAGGTATGATGAAAGATGAGTGCAGGGGGGATATAATAAAAGAATTTATTGGACTCAGAGCTAAAATGTATTCAATACATGTCTCTAATATAAATAATGCTGAAACAACGGAGATCAAAAAAATTAAAGGAGTAAAGGCGAGTGTGACCTCAAAATTAACTATTAACGATTTTCGAGATTGCTTGTATAAAAAAAATAAGCAAGTTGGAACAATGTACTTATTTAAATCGAAATTACATCAAATTTATACGCAAGAGTATACAAAAGTCACCCTAAACTATTTAGATGATAAGCGCTATATAAAAGAGAATAATATAGACACACTTGCATGGGGTCACAAAGATATACCCTACTAAGTTAAGCTAAAAATAAAAAAAAATTGTCTTTTTTGCTTTATACAAATATATCACATTTTATTTTTTCGAAATAAAAATTTTAAACATAAATGACCACAGTTATATGTATTGAATTTTTGTTCATTTCTATAGTTATATTCAATGGGTGGTTTTAAATATTTCACAATTTCAATGGGCGGTTGCAAATCACCAAAACTATCATAGTATTCTTTATAATTTCTATTCTTGAAATATGCTACCCAATGCGTACCACTACCGCTTTCGTTATCTAAATTAATTATCCCACATTCGTTGGTCCATGGTTTCTTGGGGAGACGATCACGCATAAAAACACCACGAAAGTGTCTAAAATGCTGTTTACCAAAATCAATTAAATCAATATCGGTAAGTGCTTGTTTGGGTAGCATATTTATTAGTTTATTGCTGAATATGGCTTATAAAATAGTCCATATCCTTTCTTATAAGGTTTCAAGAAAAGTCCTTTTCCCATCGCAATTGATTCCATATAGCGGTTATGACGTGTCGCTTCGGCTAATTGTTCTTTACCATTTTTGACAGCGTTTATTGCTTTAGCAACAGCAGATCCACCACTAGCAAGACCACCAACTGCACCAAGTGCAGTCAATATTGGTATCAACGGTAGGAATCCTCCAATTTTTGGTAATGGTATCACCCTCGGAATATTGGAGATATTATTCGCTAGACCTCGTCTTCGTCCTCGTTGTCCTCGTTGTCTTCGATGAAAACTAGGTGGGATTGATTGTTGAGATATCTGAATTGCTTCATCGATACTCGTAGGATTTCTTCGTTTCAAAATTCGCTTTGTTTGACTCACAATGCTTGCGAATGATTTTTT
This sequence comes from Drosophila suzukii, assembly GCF_043229965.1. Taxonomy (NCBI): domain Eukaryota; kingdom Metazoa; phylum Arthropoda; class Insecta; order Diptera; family Drosophilidae; genus Drosophila; species Drosophila suzukii. Next base: position 91,912 of record NW_027255922.1, on the reverse strand, counting down.
TCTTGTTTGTCGATGACGTCGACGTTGTTTTTTTTTATTACTAGCTGGTTTCCTCTTACGTTGACGTCGATTAGATTTGTTTTTAGACATACCTAGACCGAATTTAACTTTTGTTTTCATAGCGTTAGTCACAAACCAAGCAGCAGAACGTTCTTTTAGACCGCTATCTTTTGCTTTAAAACGTTCCCACGCTCTATCACCTAAAATATCATCGGCTTGATGACGATTTTTCAGGTCTTTGAATTGTGAATATGCAATATCGTGTTCTCGACACGCTGCATCTAGCGGATTAATCCCTTTGTCTCCACGTTTCAAACGCTCTGCAAGTTTTGTGCCTGGTCCACAAAATTGATATCCTGGCAAATGAAGTTCAATTGGTAGTTTGTTAATCAAGTTGTTAACGAGTCCACTACCAATTCGATACTGATATGAATTTAATTTATGTTTATAATTTATACGCATTATTGCATTTCCTTTTTTTTGTTTTTTGTTTATGACTATTCTGTTTCAATGACAATCGTACATTAAACAAAAACGAAATATATACTCAAATATTTATAGTATTTTCATTAGTAGTTGTAAAAATTTGTCCAAAAAACAACAACAACAACAACAACAACAAAATGAGATTTATAAAACAAACCAGACAAATTAAAGTTCGAAATGTCGATCAAATTTGTGGTGAGGGGGATAGGAGTGGAAAAATTACACATAGCCCATTGTTACCGAATTCGATACGTGCTCTAATTGTGGGGCCATCTAATTGTGGAAAGACAAACGTAATGATAAGTTTGATCGAAAGTCCCAATGGACTTAAATTTCAAAATATATACATTTATTCAAAATCGTTGTATCAGCCAAAGTATCAATATTTAATGAAATTGATTAAACCAATTAAGGGGATACACATGTTCACGTTTTCAGACAAGGAAAAAGTCGTCAGTCCAGAAAGGGCTAGACCACACTCAATAATGATATTTGATGACGTAATCTGTGATAAGCAAACAGCAATAAGAGATTATTTCTGTATGGGTCGCCACAAACACATAGACTCCTTCTATCTATGTCAAACTTATACAAAAATACCAAAACATTTAATACGTGACAACGCTAATTTGATTATAATTTTTAAACAAGATGAAATGAATATTAAACATATTTACAATGATCATGTTATAGGCGATATGACTTTTAAGCAATTTATAAAAATTTGTGAGGAATGCTGGAAGCAAAAATATGAATTCGTTCTCATAAGTAAAGATAATGATATTGATAAAGGACGATATAGAAAAGGATTCGATAGTTTTATACATCTTTAATCATCATCATCTCTCGATCAGCTCTGGATCAGCTCGGCATCAGCTTTGAATCAGCTCTGAATCAGCTTCGGATCAGCTTTGGATCAGCTTTTGGATCAGCTATATATATATATATATATACATATATATATCATATATTTTACTAGTAAATAAATGGTTTTTAAACAAACAACAACAACAACAACAACCACAGCAGCAATGGTCAAATCAAAAAATAAGACTAAAGTGTTGGATGATCTGATTCAAACCAGATTGTTGTTGACACAGAAATTGAAGAGCATGAAGTCGAATGAAATGGATCGAATTAATATGCTGGAAAATACCTTTAAACCAATTACAAAACCTTTGAATGTGATTGCGGAAAATTTTCTAAAAAAGAACAAGAAGGCAAACAAATACAACAACAACAACAACAACAACAACAACAACAATAATAAGCGTGAACTGATAAAATATGATGATCATCAGCATCGAGGTCTTCAAGAAGGAGAACAACAGCAGCAGCAGCAACAACAACAACAACAAAAACAACAACAACATGTTGAAATGCTTAAACACAAAAGACGATACTCTCCAAAGAGGGTTATGCGAAGAAGACTAGATAACACCGACAACACAAACAACGATTTGGAGATAAAAGTGAGAAAATTTAAATCCTATAATGCAAACAGAAGGAAAAGAAGACCTTATCAACGAAGAAACATCCAGCATGAGGATGCTGCTGCTGCTGCTGCTAATGATGATGATGCTAATGTGTTTGATATGGAATTTAATCGTCCGCAAATAACGAGTTTTCCAATAACCAACAACAACAACAACAACAACAACCCACCCGACTTGATAGATACTTCCAACGAAATCCTATCAGACTATACTTCATTTTTGGATAGTCAAAGAGCAAAATACTCTAATTTATTAGAAAAAAACAGTCCTGCACACACACTAAAACGGGGGAACGATGATGATGACCACAATGCAGTAGTTAGTAGTAGTACATCTGCTGCTCTCCCTCTCCCTCTCCCTCCTGCTCCCCCTGCCCCCCCAGCTCTCCCTCTCCCTCCTGCTCCCCCTGCCCCCCCAGCTCTCCCTGCTGCTGCTTCTGCTGCTGCTGCTGTTGATGATGATGATGATGATGATTATGATTTAAAATTAAGTCTTTTTAAAAATCTCAAACGTAATGCTAACATTGAGAATTTATCTTTAGCAGCAGTCCAGCCTAATAACAAGAGATACAAATTACCTTTTAATCTGCTACAAAGAGATTCTATGCTTGAAAAAAGTCGTAAGGTCAATGGTCCCAAGTTTAATAGATTTAAAAAAACAGCACAGACATCGTCATCGAACATTATAAATTTTATACCGAGATCATACACACACACAAAAAAAAAACGAAGTGCTCACACAGAAAATTTACCTCTGCCTCAGTCTTCTTCTTCCTCTAATAAAAGATTAAAATTAATCGAAAAAAGAGATTCTATGCTTGAGAAAAGTTTTTTGATAAATGGACCCAGATATCCAAGATATAACAAGACAAAACAACAGCCACAACAACAACAACAACAACAACAACAACAACAACAGCAACAAAACAACAACAATGTGATCAAAAAGGAAAAACAAATTGCAATCAAGAGAAAATCACCGTTTTTGCATAATATTCAGCTCTTAAAAAGTCAAAAACAATTGGACATGTTGTATGGTCTGAATATAAAAGAAAATGGTGAATGGTATTTTGCCAATAGTAAATTGAAATATAATAATAATAACACAATTATTATTGATAAGGAAAAATGGAAATTGACTCCTGGTCTATTTCAATTGCTATTTCACACGAAGCCCGCGCATTATTCAAATCTGGACTTGAAAAATTATCGAGATATTCTCTTAAGAACAAACGCACACAAACGAAAATATCAGAATAGTTCACAAGTTAAGGGGTCTAAATCCTTTAAGTATCAGCATATTATAAAAAATCTATTCAAACCGAAAACACAACTTATTGGTAAAGGTTTGCTTACAACACAAACAGCAGCAGCAGCAGCAGCAGCAGCAACAACAAAATCTTACTCCAAGGAGGATAGAGGATACAAGTATTGGGATGATCCGAATGAATTAATCGAGAGATTACGATTACTATTAGCATCCGAGAGTGCTGGAAATACCAATCACAAAAACGAAATTATATCCATTATTGAAGAGCTTAGAGAGGCAAATATAATAAAATGAATCAGATTAATAAATTTGGTGAAAGCTTGTCGTCCGGAGGAGTAGGAGGAGGAGGAGGAGGAGCAAGTCTAAAAAAATATATTTTAAATCGACAAGAGAAAACGGATATTGATTTAAACAGCTTGAGACAGAGCATAAATATTTTAAAAAGCAAAATAATTACATTGGAAACAAACCTTCAATCAGAGGTCAGTGAAAGTGCGAATCTTATAAAATTAGCTCTAGAGGACTACTCTCAAGATATTTATACTAAGTATATAGAGCGATTAGAAGAAAATATTCAACGACTTGAGGACGTTCTCTTTAAATTACTCTCTACACAGCTACCTACGGATGAGGTGAAAAAAATTAAAGTACAGTTCCCCATTGTTGTTAAATATATTGACAATAAAATAAAACAAAATGAGTGACAACAACAACAATAACTTGAATGCGGATAAAAGACAACTCACCGAAGAGTTGCATAGACAAGGACGAAAAAATTTTATCAGACGACGTGTGATAATGAAGGGGATAGATGATTTATGGCAAGCCGATTTAGTTGAAATGATACCCTATCAGTTATATAATAAGGGATATCGTTATCTTTTAACTGTTATTGACACGTTTTCGAAGCAAGCATGGGCTGTTGCTATTAAAAACAAAACAGGAGACAGCGTCACAAAGAGTATGAAAAGCATTTTCGATGATGCACAAAGAAAACCGAAAAACTTACAAACAGATGATGGTAAAGAATTTTTCAATAAGACATTTCAAAATCTGATGAAATTAAATCATATTAATCATTATTCAACGTATAGTATTTTAAAAGCCAGCATCGTTGAACGATTTAATAGAACCATCAAAAATATGATGTGGAAAGAGTTCAGCTATCAAGGTAGCTACAAATGGATTAATATCTATAAGGCATTGATTGCTAAATATAATAACACATACCATAAAACAATTCTGATGGCGCCAAACGATGTAAGTTTTCTAAATGAAGAATTACTTCTCCAAACCGTTTACAATCATCTGAAAATCACTCATAAACCAAAATTCAAAGTTGACGATTATGTGCGAATAAGTAAATATAAACATGTGTTCGAAAAAGGTTATACTCCAAACTGGACAACTGAGATATTTCAAATCAAACGGATACAAAATACCAATCCCATTACGTATATATTGAAAGATTATCAGGGAAATGATATTAAGGGAGGATTTTACGAATATGAGCTGATGAAAACTAAATTTCCCGATACATATCTAGTGGAGAAGGTTATTAGACGTCGAAATGGTAGAGCATTCGTTAAATGGTTAGGATTCTCATCAGAGCATAATTCCTGGATTGATTTGTAAACACACACACACACACACACACGCACACACACACGCAGCATACTATATATGTGTATGTGTAAAGCCTATAAACATTTCATTCCCTCCCGAACCGTTAAGATGTCGATAACATTAACACTAACAGGCAATACGTCAGTACTTGTTGCAGATTATTTTCCTCCAATTGAACTTGAACAGAACTATCAGTGTGCGTTAATCAGTCTGGACACTTATAATTCGATTCCAAACGTTGACGTAGACAATAATTTATTTCATATTGGTAAACATTTGATAAAAATCCCCGTAGGTTCCTATGAAATCAGCGATATTAACGATCTATTGACACGAAAATATAGAAAGTTAACACAGAATGAGAGCGACGGAAGTCCCAATTTCTATCTAGTTCCAAACTATAACACTTTGCAATCAGAAATTTTCTCTGCAACTGATGAAATATATTTCAATAAGGAAAAGTCAATCGGCTCTTTATTGGGATTCACTTCGAATATATTAAGCCCTAATATATTACATACTTCTGATAAGGCAATTGATATCACAAAAATTAATACCATTTGTGTACAATGCAATATTATAAATGGTACATATATAAACAACGAAACAACACACACACTACATCAGTTTGCGCTTGTCGTTAGTCCTGGATATAAAATAACTGAGGTACCACAAAATGTTATATATCTACCAGTAAACACAAAAGAAATACATTCGATAACTTTAAAAATCCGTGATCAAGACGGTAATCTGATTAATTTTCGCGGTGAAAGAATTACAATAAGATTACATTTAAAACCAATATAAAAAAAATGATTATATACAACAACAACAACGTCTATAAAAAGGCATTATCACTCAATTCTCCCTCACTCGCTTCACCAACGCTGACCAGATTAGCTAATCGACAACAACAACGACGGCGACGACAACAAAAACAAATCCCATTAACGGAGTGCAATAAAAAATTTTTATTGAGTTTAGGATTCAAATTAAAAAAAAAAAAAAATGTCACATATAATTAACGTGCTCGAGAAACCGACTATTGATAATTCAATAATAAAGAAAGATTATCATAGTTATTCACCCTATTTGCGATCGTATGAGAACAATGACGAAATTCGGATTGCCATACAAAATCAAGATTTGTATGTGTTGCCGAGCGAAAGTTTTCTTCACATTCAAGGGCATATCACAAAAGTTGATGATCAAATCGAAACCACAATAGCTTTATTGAATAATTGCATGGCGTATCTATTTAGTGAAATACGATATGAATTGAATGGTATTGAAATTGATCGAACACGACATTTGGGTGTAACAAGCGATTTAAAAAATTATTTATCAATTAAACGAAATCAAGAACACTTGCTCGAAAATTGTGGATGGTCCATCACAGACAATTTAAAACTTGAAAGAGGAAACTTTAATTTTTGCGTGCCGTTGAATCTGTTACTTGGATTTGCTGAAGACTACAATAAAATACTGCTGAATGGGAAACACGAGCTAGTTCTATTAAGAGGAAAAGATAACGATGATGTTTATAAGAGCACTGCTGTAGCTTTAACAATGAGTCAATTGAAAATGACGATTTCGAGCATTGTTTGGAAAATGCCCCATGTCCAATTGTCTGATGCTTATAAATTGTACATGTTTAATGTGATAAACAAACAAACGCCATTATTGATTCCCTTCAGGAGTTGGGATATATACTATAACCCAGTAGTTCCACAGACAACTACATTTATTTGGAGTGTTAAATTAGCTGCTGAAACTGAACGCCCTCGCTATGTTATTATCGCATTTAAAAACAATAAGAAGTATGTTCATTGTGATTTAGTCGATGTGAAAGTATATCTAAATTCTGAAGTATATCCCTATGATGGATTAAATCAAAATTTTACCTATAATATATATGCAGTATTATACGATATGTATATCAATTTTCAAAAAAGTTACTACGGCTGTGAGTCACAACCGTTATTATCGCTAGAGACTTATAAAAATAAGGCTCCCATTATTGTCTTAGATGTAACGCATCAAAATGAAGCAGTAAAAAGCGGACCGATTGATATACGAATTGAGATTAAAACACAAAGTAATATCCCTCCAAAATCATCTGCATACTGTCTCATAATTCATGATAAATTATTCGAATATACACCGCTATCAAACGAGGTTAAAAAAATATTATAAATATATATATATACAATGTACGTATATGTGAATATTTTTTCTATTGCGTTCTCTGTGAGAATGCAAGCAAGCAAGCAAGCAAGCAAGCATTAGTAGCAAGTCGAACTGCAAGCTAGAAACTACAATCAAAACGAGAATAAAAACCAAATAAAAAAAATATAAAAAATAAAAATAAAAATGTTGCGAATAATAATCATTGTAATTATTTTACTATTCGGTTGCAATTTCGGGGAGGGAAACTGTAATCCTATTCCGAATCCTGAATTTGCTTCTATTCTGAATATCACCAATAGTATCAATACAAATACAAAAAGTGTAGAATTTAATATAACATTATCGAACAACGAGGTGTTAAAAGTAAACCTCTCATTAGAATTTATGAGACAACCATCATCAACACCACCACCACCACCACCAACCACAACAATAAAACCCAGTGAGTGGGTGGAATTGATAACTGAATCGTCAACACCAACACCACCAGCAGCTGCACCACCAACATCAACAGCTAACGATGAGGACAATGCCGAGGATAATATTAAAGTTACGGTTGATCAAGTAATCGAATTGTTTCAAGCAAACCTAATAGAAAAGGAGAAAAATATTGGAGGAATACTGAATGCAACAGTACCATTCTATAGACACTTTAATCTCCAATATAAAGAGTCGGCTATATCAATTCGTTGTTTGTATAAAAGCAATTATGAGAAGAGAACACTAAATATAAAATGCAATCAATATATTGAGACAATCATTATTGAACGTTTATTAGCAAACGGTGAGGTAGAACAAACATTTGTCGAAAAAAACCCCAACACCCTGAAGAACATTATCCTCAACGAAGACATCAACAACTATATACAAACTGAGACGATGACAATCACTTGAGAGAGAGAGAGAGAGAGAGAGAGAGAGAGAGGGGCACGCGCTAGAAGTCGATTACAACACACAAACAAACAGACGCAGCCAATAAACGATAATCAGTGGAGAGCCGGAGCCCCGAGAGAAAGAGAGCAGACAAAAAAAACTTTTTTAATCTTTTTTTATACTTATACCTATATATATTTATATACACATACTTTATTCATGCATTTACTTACTAGTGTTGTTGTTGTTGTTACTAAGCTATCAGCCCAAAACAAATGCAGCTAATACTCAATAATCAGTAGAGAGAGAGCCAAAGCCAGAGCCCGGGAGAGAGAGACGTCAAAAAAAAAATTTATATTCTTTATACCTATATATTATACATGCATTCATGCATTTTTTTACTTTAATCACAATTCTGTAAAACTAGTCTTTAAGCATTCACCCACAGGGAAAGTATATAATCGCATAATAAAAATTAATAATAAATACACAAAATAAAAATAATTATGGTTTTGATATTATTATTTGTACTTGGAATCCTCGTTGGAATAGCGTCAGTAAAAAGCGAATATGATATCAAAAAAATTCCCTACCAAACGGAAATTAAATACTCTAGTTTTGATCTCGTTGTAAACGAAACATTGACTGTCAAAGTAAATTTAATTTTTGAACTCAATACCGCATTTGTGGAAGTGATTCGAGAGAGCAGCAGCAGCAGCAGCAGCAGCAGCAACAACAAAAATCAAAATGATATTAGATTTAAACGAGATTTGGTACTATTCGAACATATGCCTCTTACTTTCCCCACGATCGATGAGGTAGTTGAAAATTTCCGCCGAGAGTTAATTAGAAAAGAAGAGGATATTGGTGGAATAATTGACTCACCCGCTGTAATTTGTAGATATTTCAAATTAAAATACTTGAGAAGTATTGTCAATATTCGATGCAATTATCATAGCGATTTCGAAAATAAAACATTACGAATTTTTTGTCATCACTATAATGCTGTAAGCAATACCAATGAGCGAAACCTGATAGAGAAAAATTATTTTTTTGAACGAGACTTTACCAACGATGAGGGAGATGATTATTACGATAAAGCCAACCCCACCAACCTTCAGTTAGAGAGACACATCGGAACGTATAACATCAATGATTATCAACAGGTTTTGCATATGAATATTCAATAATAACAACACACAAAAAAAAAAAAAATAATGACATTTACAAAAAAAATTATTGATTTTATTCAAAATTATCTACACATTCTGTCGCCCGAGGATAAAGAAACTCTCCAAAGTATACATATGCGATTAGAACATATTAAAAATTTAAATATTACCTTTAATCAAATGGAAACGAATAAAGAGATGAGTACAACTTATGCTGCTGCTGATGATGTAGTAGATTGTGAAAAAGAACAACATTTCAAGTACATACAACAAAAATTGGTTGATGAACATGACGCATTACAAATTATGACTTCCTATCAAATTTTGTAAGTATACTACTTATAAATATATATATATATCAGTTATTTTATTTGTTATATATATATATTTCAGATCATCATCATCGTCAACATCTAGTATATCCGAACAATAAGTGGGAGGCTTCCTGTGTTGTTTGTGTGTGTGTGTGTGTGTGTATTATAGAGCGAGAGATTGTAAAAAGGAAAACAAAGAAAATGGGATGGAAAATTAAGGCAAGATAGAATGTGATATATAGTATATAGATTCAGCTATAAAATTGAGTGTATGTTGGTCAGTAGATTTAGTATGTTGAAAATTATTCTCGAGTCTCTCTCTCAAGCATTTCGAACAAAAAAAAATGCATTTTCGCGTATTCCTATTACTGTTAGTATGCGCAGTCGCTAAAATCACTTCAAATCAAACAACAACAACAACAACAACAACAACAACACCACAACCCCCGACAACAACAGAAACAGCAACAACAACAACAACAACAACACAAACAACAACCAGCACCAAAGAACCAGACTCATCAGCAGCAGCAGCAGCAGACAACACAACATCAGCAACACAAACAACAACCAGCATCAAAGAACCAGACTCATCATCAGCAGCAGCAGCAGCAGCAGCAGCAGCAGACAACACAACAGCAGCAACACAAACAACAACCAGCATCAAAGAACCAGACTCATCATCAGCAGCAGCAGCAGCAGCAGCAGCAGCAGCAGCAGCAGCAGCAGACAACGATGACATTTCAAAAACATCACTTGTACCAAAATATGTCTATCATATTAACATTACTATTATATTTTTATTATTGCTTTTGTTAGTCTATCTTGCAATTGTAATATTTCAAATAATCTTTTCTTGTTATATAGACTGCATCAAAGTTGAGATGACTGAAGATGCAGCATCACCAGTTCGAAATAATAATAATAATTACGAACTTAATAATGCATATTGTACTCAAAATATTTAAAAAACAAAAAAAAGAAAATTAGAACTAAATTAAAATACTAATATTTCATATTGTGGTGAAACTAAAAAAAAAAAATCGTATTTAATATTAGGGGTGAGCGGGAGGGAGGGCGGGAGGGAGAGCGGGAGGGAGGGCGGGAGGGAGAGCGGGAGGGAGAGCGAGAGCGGGAGGGAGAGCGTGAGCGGGAGGGAGGGCGGGAGGGAGAGCGAGAGCGGGAGGGAGGGCGGGTGGTAGAGCGAGAGCGGGATTTTTTTTTATCACTCACTTGTTGTGCAGTTGAGGAATTTAAATCACCCACTCAGCCAATAAATTTAAAACACTTTATTTCTTCGTTATCACAAGAAGAAAAAAAAAACAAAAAATAAAAATACATACTTTGTATTGCAAGTGATTGTGTGTGTGTGTGTGTGTGCACTTATTGCGCAGTTGTGAATTTAAATCACATTTTTTTTCTCAAAGCATACTCTTATCATCCACTCAGCCAATAAATTTTAATGTCCTTTTTTTCTTCGTTATCTTTCACATAACTTTAAAAAAAAAATACCCAGCAAGCCACCTACTCAAATAAAAAAATTGAGCGTGGGGGTAGAAATAAACAAATTAATAATTTTTTTTTTTGCAATGGATGCAGTTATCGCACATCCGGTGTTCAAAAGGGATTTCAAACAAAAAACACTTACTTTGTATTTGCAAGTGATTGCGAGAAAATGTAGCGTCCACATACACACACTCAATCAGCGAAAAGTTTCCAATAAATAGCGCTGAGACAGTCAAATTCAAAGTCAGTTCATAATTGAATTAAGTACGTGAACAATATATATATAACCAAAAAACTAAGCAAGCAAGCAGAAGTTAACATGGAGTCACAAACGATCAAATACAAGCAAGTGGTAGTAGGAGCAGAAGAAGCATCCGGTTCAAATTGGTTAAGCAAATTGAGTAGACCACCGAAAGCGCTTCGATGCTCCAATTGCAAATGTGTGGTGTGTACCCACAGACAACCCGGTTACGCAACCTCAGAAGAAGACGAAGAAGAAGAAGACTATACCGTCCACGATTACAAGATCTTAACTCAAATTCCTGATGACACCATTGAGGATAATAACGTAGGTCTCCACCATAACCATACCTGCTGCGCCTAGACAAAACAAGAAAAAAAAACATAAAAAAGAATGTAAAATTATAATTTATTCTTCATCTCTTTTTTTATTTATATTTTTTCAATCAAAAAAAAAAAAAAAAAAAATAAAGGGTTCCAAAAACACACAAGTTTCTAAATCTATCATTGATGGTGATGGTGATGCTGCTGCTGCTAGTACTGATGATGGTACTACTGATGATGCTGCTGCTGCTGCTGGTGTTGCTGATGCTGATGCTGCTGCTGCTGCTGCTGGTGTTGCTGAAAAGGAAGATCCTCGACCCAATAAGTTGGTTAAATCCACCACTGTTAACTCTCTTGCTAAACGAAGATCTATCAACAGTGAAGACGCTGTTGGTGTTGCTGATCGAGAAATTCGAGAGTTAAAGGATGAAATTGAAGAGTTTCGTACGTTATACGATGATGTAATATCTAGCGCTGATCTGAGAACCTTACGGACTGTAAAAAGACTTTTGACAGTAAGAACAGTACTTACTCCGGGGGACTACAGAGCCTTACGCCCAATCAGGGGGCAGTTCATGTGGGGAGCGTTTAATTTAATGCAACGTTATCGCTTCTTGCGTGAAAACCTAACAAAAAAAAATCCTAAAATTAGTATTGAAGATGATGATGACGTTTTCGGTGCGGGATACAATAATAGGAAAGAATTAAGCAGTTATGAGATTGAAACATTCGTTAATACAGACGAAGTTGATGAGCTAAAAAAAGAAATCGACGAATTTTGCATTGAATATGAAGACATTCTCCCTGATTTCGAACTACAAACCTTACGAAATATGAGAAAATTGATGACGATAGGGGCACACTTATCAGACAGCGAATTGACGTTTTCACGTAACATTAGAAAACGTTTTAAAGTTGGAGTTTATATTATAATACAACGCTACCAGGACTTGGCCGATAGAATTGAAAGGCGATAATAATAATAATAATAATATACACATATATAACAATAACCTATATATATATATTAATCTATCAACATTAATAAAAAAAACTTATTTACTCCTGAAAATAGAATCTCTTAATATACAACGTTCTCATTTCAGCTTACAGTCACAAAAACAAAAAAAAAAAACAAAAAAAACAATATTATATTGTTTCTGTTTAACGATCTATTGATTATATTAATATTCACAAAATATTGCACTAGAACGTTGAACAGAAACAATATCAAAATCAACGATCGTGTGTGTGTGTGTGTGTGTAACGTAAGTTGAAGAGTATATTTTTTCCGTATCGATGAGGAAGATCTGCTATATTTAATAGATCTTTTTTACGCGATCAGGAAAAAAATATATTTTTAAAGCCTTCAAAAGAAAAAAAACAGAAATGCAGAGAAAGTGATGTGAGATAAAGAGTATTTTTTTTTTTTGTGTCGCGGAAAGAGATTTGCTATTTATTTAATAGAAGAACTCTTTCCACGATAACAAAAAAAAAGATATATCTAAAGCCTTCAATAATGTGTGTGTGTAGAAATTAAAAAAAAGTGAAGTGTGTGATAAAAAGAGTATATTATTTGTTGTCATCATGGGAAAAATATCTGATATATTTAATAGATATAGCACCACGGTGACATCAAAAATATATTTAAAGCCTTCAAAAATGCGGAGAAAGTTAAGTGAAAGAGTATATTGTTTTAATGTTATTGTGTTGAAAAATCTAATATATTTAATAGATATTGCACCACGATTACATCAAAAAATATATTTAAAGCCTTCAAAAAAAAAAAAAAAACGCGGAAAAATTGAAGTGAGGATAAAAGAAGAGTATATTATTTATTGTTTTAACGTTATGGTGTCGAAAAATCTAATATATTTAAAAGATCTTTAAACACGATAACTTCAAAAATATATTTAAAGCCTTCAAAATGCAGAGAAAGTGAAGTGAGATAAAGGGTATATTCTTTTTAATGTTATTGTGTGAAAAATCTAATATATTTAATAGATTATTCGTCATGATGACATTAAAAATATATATTTTAAGCCTTCAAAAAAAAAAATGTAGAGAAAGTGAAGTGAGATAAAAAATAGAGTTTATTGTTTTCTATGGGGCTACATACTCTTTGTACTATATTAATATTCACATAATACGGAGATTTGTAGTCCAAAGAAAATAATATACATACATATATAATTTTTAAACGAGTAACGACAAAAAAAATATATTTTTAAAGTAAAGTGAGATAAAAAGAGTATATTGTTTTCTATGGTTAGGAGGTTAGAAGGGGGAGGGGGAGTGGGAGGGGAAGTGGGAGGGGAAGTGGGAGGGGGAGTGAGCGCAACCCCCCAGAGGGTCAAGCACCAGGACAAGCGGGAGGACAAGCGGGAGGACAAGCGGGAGGACAAGCGGGATGGGAACTGGGAGGGGGAGTGGGAGGGGGAGTGAGCGCGGCCCTAGCAACTTCCACAACAACAACTTACGCAAGCGATAAGCGCCCCCGCACCAGCGAAACAGTGAGTCAGAACATACAATACAAATTTATCCAGAGCATACAAATACACCATCGTTTTATCCCGAACATACAAATACACCCTACTGTCAGACTATGCAAGGGTCGCTAAACAGGTCCGCGAATGGTCGTTCAGGTTCGACGGGGCGGAAAAGCCGTTCGAGTTCCTGGAGCAGGTGGAATGGTCCGATAACACATCGGCTTGGATTTAGACATGATTCCGCGAGCGATGCCGGAATTGCTTAAGGGAAGGGCTTTGAAGTGGTTCATCACCAACAACTAGCTATGGAAAACCTGGGCGGAGTTCATAGATGGCTTCCACACAGAGAAAAAACGGAACAATACCCGTTTGATATTGTCTCCTCAATTTTCACATATCACCTTTTACATATCAAATTGATACGAATTCATATCAATATGATACGATATGATACGATTTTGCATAATTCTAATATAAATTCTGTGAGGAGTTGAATAACTCCCCACAAATAGAAGCAGCAGCAGATGGCCGGCCGCTTACCAGATACGCGGCGAATTCGCGTAGTAACGGCGTGGCGAGGAGAACGAGAGAGTTTGGAGACCAATGAAGGAGAGCGAGAGAGATTGGAGAACAAGGATGGAGAGCGAGAGAGTTTGGAGACCAATGAAGGAGAGCGAGAGAGATTGGAGACCAAGGATGGAGATCGAGAGAGAATGGAGACTTCGCGGGCAGAGCAAGAGTGCCGTATGCAGAAGGGGATAACGGAACTCCACTGGACTTTGGACTCTCCCGTGAACTTTGGACCGGGAGAGGAAGTGCCACATCTCGGCAGTGGAGCGGCACACAGGCGTGCCACAAGCGGCACGGGAATCAGCGGAACGGCAGCAGTGGGCGGAACATCTATTGGAAGCGGTACATAAAGGACAAGTGGGTCATCCAGGAGGCACGAACTTTGGACCCAGAGTGGAGAGATCCAGCGGGCCGTGCGCAAAAGGGAAATAACGGTGCTTGGAGGCCCTATATAAGGCCGCAGAGCGCTGGCAGCTGGATCAGTCGATCACGAGGAGTCAAACCTTCAAGATCAATTAAAGTACCAGATAAACAGTCAGTCAAGCAAATAATCTACGAGGGAGCTACAACCAAGCGAGTCGTCGGAAGCAGCGCCGTGGGAAGCATACAAGGAGCAAGATCGCCACGTCGAGACGTTCGGGATTAGGACATCAGGAATCTCCGAATTGAGACACAGGTGGCTGAGTTCTGAAAGGCATCACGCGGCTAAGTCAAGGCGTTTGTTTTCTAACTTTGTCACGACCACACCCTGGCGAGTCGCCCGGCGGGTCTGTCAGAGACAAGCAAAAGAGTCCTACGACGAAGAGCCATAAGCTTGGGGAGGAAAGTTGTCTGCGACCCAGCGTACCTTGCCCGACCAAGCAGGACCTGGCGTGACGGACGAGCGGTAGATCGATTTGTGGTTTCGAAAGGCGTCAGCCTGGAGAGCCCTGCGATTACCGGCGAAGTTCCCGAGCAGCGACCGCCCAGCTCCCCGAGCGCCAGAACAACGAGATACTGGTCAGAAGACAGCGCAGAGGACATCGACAGCAACGCCAGCAGACATTTCCGGCAGCCACGTTACCATCGCCGCGCGGAGCTCATTGGGGAGCGCAGGAGCGTCGCGGACGTCACGCATTAGGGTGAAGCCGGGTGGAACGTTCGTCTGCGCTAGGCGTAAAGCGAAGTGAACCGCTAGACAGCCTCCGAGCGGCAGCCTTGACTGTCAGCGCGAACTGAGCAAGAACCTAGCGGGACCGTCCGGGACAGAGCAAGGGACAGGTATTGCCTCGAAAGGCGTCAGCCTGGAGAGCAAAGCTTGTTCACCCTAGTCTGAGAACGGTGACGCTTCCCTAAGCCCATAAGGCCGAACTCTCTGCGGGTCTAAGGCGCTACAAGCGACCCCGAGGCAACGCGTCGGCAAGCAAGCAGAGGCGGCCACTACGAGCGTCCCGAGACCCAGGAGCCAAGCGGAGGCCGAGTCAACGCGTCGACAAGCCAGAAGGAGGAGCACCAGCAGCCGGCGGAACCAGAACAAGGAGATGCAGAAGCCAGCATAGCCACACACCTGCTGTACCAATACCACGAGAATAAATCCCACTGTTACCATTTGAACACTTTGTTTTCTCACTGATCTACGGGCAATCACGTCATATAAATTTGGTGGGACGAACGCACAATCTTCTGAGCTAGCCGCACGAATCTCGTAGCGAGCAGACATACAAAATCAGTTCGTTACATCTGGCGCCCAACGTGATTGTCCCAACAGTGAGAACAGCACAGTAAAAATGGGAAAGAAGTGGATTTACCGCCTCAAGAAGGAAGACTTCGCCCATGTCGCACAGAGGCTCAACGTCGCCCTGGAGGGCAGGCTAGACGACATGAGGAAGGCACTATCGGAATACTACTCCGAAACAGAGAACGATCCACAACTCGTCGACATCTGGGCCGAGCTAGAGGCGACATACTACGACAGAGCCGGCCCAAGCATTACGTTAACGAACGCTGAAGGGGACAACCTGGTGGCAAGCCTGAGCGTTGACAACATACAGAAAGAGGCCCACAGGAGAGAGTCAAGCCAAGAAAAGAAAGCAGCAGCGCTGATCCCGAGACCAAGCCAGTCGGACTATGCAAAGGTCGCTAAGCAGGTCCGCGAATGGTCGTTCAGGTTCGACGGGGCGGAAAAACCATTCGAGTTCCTGGAGCAGGTAGAATGGTCCGCCAACACGTACGGTTTGGAGCTTGATATGATCCCTCGAGCGATGCCGGAGTTGCTAAAAGGAAGGGCCTTGAAATGGTTCATCGCCAACAATAAGCAATGGAGAACATGGGCAGAATT
Organism: Drosophila suzukii; assembly: GCF_043229965.1. NCBI lineage: Eukaryota > Metazoa > Arthropoda > Insecta > Diptera > Drosophilidae > Drosophila > Drosophila suzukii. Next base: position 75,040 of record NW_027255922.1, on the reverse strand, counting down.
TATTGAAAGCTTCCACACATATTTCCTGCCAAGAGACTTCTTCACCAGGCTGGCGGACCAGGTCCGGCAAAGGAAGCAAGGCTTCAGCGAGTCGTTCAAGGACTACATGATCGACATGCAGACGATGGTGAGGCCACTTAACTATTCTACGAAAGAGACGTTAAGGGTCATTAAAGAGAACTGCACCCCAAGCCTACGAATGTTCTTAAGAGCATACAAAGTGTCGGACCTGGACACGCTAATGATCCTAGCCGATGAGTACGAAGAACTTGAAAAGGAACGGGAAGTCTTCGCACAGGAGAACAAGTTCTCAAAGACAAAGTCGGCGTCACCAACACAGGTGACATGCAGGAGATGTGAGGAGGAAGATAACCAGGACACACGAGGAAACGACCAATGGTCACCACCACACCAAGCCAGACGACAGCAGGCAACAGACGCACCACGCGGAGGCCATTGGGCACCACCCCCACAGCAACAGAGACAGCCAAACAATACCTTGTGGAGGCCGCCAAGCAACACACAGAGGCCACAAGATGCCACCCATATCACAGACCCGCAGGAGGCCTGTCGGAAATGCGGTGGGAACGGACACTGGGCTAGAGGATGTCGTAACCAGCGGCTGCTGTTTTGCTGGATATGCGGCAAGGTGGGTGTTAGGAGCGTCGATTGCTGCCAACGATCGGGAAATGGCCAGCGATCTCAGCCGCAGAGAGGCGAGCGGGGATCGCACAATGCCACCTCTCCAAACTAACGGGCGAGCTAATCGAGGAGGAGCAGCAGTTGTCCGCAGCTGTGATGATTGGTGGGAAAAGCTACAAAGCCACAATCGACACCGGAGCAACGGCAAGCTTCGTTAGCGAAGAATTGGCGGACAATATTGCTGCTCTAGGAAAGATTACAAGGACGAGACGGCAAGTTAGGTTGGCAGATGGAAGGTGCGGCGGAATTAATGCGCAGCTCGAGGTGGAGGTCAAATTCGGCAACAAACAAGTGACCATGAGCCTGTTGATTTTACCCGGGGTAGTGGATCCATTAGTGTTGGGATGGAACTTCCTGAAACAAGTCGGAACCGAGATAAGGTGTGCTGGACACGAAATAATAATACCAGCCAGGAACCGACACAATGGATGGCTCGAGGAGAAGCTATCAGTAGCAGTCGTTCAACAAGTAAACGAGTTGGACGATACTACAGCGTTCCTTGAAACAGAGCTGGCAGACTTCAGCACAATGTCGGGAACATCGAATATGGCAGAACACCAGATCAAAATGAAGGACGACAAGCCAATCAAGCAGAGATACTACCCAAAGAACCCAAAAATTCAAGGGGAAATCAACGCAAAGGTGGACGAGCTTCTCCAAATGGGGTTCTTAGAGCATTCAAAAAGCCCATACAGCTCCCCCATCGTGATGGTGAAAAAGAAGACAGGCAAGTGGAGACTGTGTGTCGACTTCAGGCAGATCAACGCGAAGTCAGTGAAGGATGCCTACCCAATGTCCCGCATAAACTACATCCTAGATCAACTAAGAGAAGCGCGGTACATCAGCAGTTTGGACCTGAAGGATGGATACTGGCAGATCCCACTAGAAGAAAGTAGCAGGCAATATACAGCATTTACGGTACCAGGCAAAGGTCTGTTTCAGTGGAGGGTAATGCCGTTCGGACTTCACTCGGCGTCGGCAACGTTTCAGCGAGTCTTGGACCAAGTAATCGGCCCCGAGATGTCACCTCACGCATTCGCTTACCAGGATGACATAATAGTGATCGGTCGCACGCTGGAAGAACACAAAAGAAACCTGAAGGAAGTGTTCCGGCGTCTAAAGGAGGCAAATCTGAGGCTGAATCCAGAAAAATGCCAATTCTTCAAAAAGGAGCTGCTGTACCTGGGTCATCGAGTGACTAGCGAGGGAATAGGAACAGATCCAGAAAAAGTAGCCGCCATCGCCGAACTAGAACCGCCATCGACTGTCAAAGAGCTCCGGCAATATCTAGGAGTAGCGTCGTGGTGCCGCCGGTTTGTACCAGATTTTTCCAGAATCGTCAAACCCCTGAACGACCTGCTACGCAAAGGCAGTAAGTGGGAGTGGACACCAGAGCACCAGATGGCGTTTGAGGAGGTTAAGGCAAGACTCGTGGCAGATCCAGTGCTAGCATGCCCGGACTTCAGTAGAACTTTCATCCTGCAAACAGACGCCAGCGACTACGGCATCGGAGCGATACTGACCCAGGACACCGAAAAGGGCGAAAGAGTAATCTCCTACTCGAGCCGAACACTGAACGGCGCGGAAAAGAACTACTCGACAACGGAGAAGGAGTGCTTGGCGATCGTCTGGGCGATCCGGAAGCTCAGGCCATATCTGGAAGGTTACCACTTTAAGGTAGTAACCGACCACATGGCCCTGAAGTGGCTCAACAGCATCGAAAGCCCTTCAGGAAGGATCGCCAGATGGGCCCTGGAGCTACAACAGTACGACTTTGAGATAGCGTACAGAAAGGGCCAGCTAAACGTGGTGGCCGACGCATTATCAAGACAACCACTACCAGAGACGCTACGAGAAGTAAAAGAGGCATCGGCAACAATAACTTCAGGAGAGTGCAGCTGGATCAAGGACATGGGCGAAAAGATAAGAACCCAACCGCAGAAGTACCCGGACTATGTTATGGATGGTGAGACACTGTACAGAAACATACCTCACCGAGCAGGCAGTGAAGACGTCGCGTCATGGAAGATGTGCGTCCCGAAGTCGCTACGAGAAACAGTGTTGAGGGAAAACCACGACGCACCGTCCGCGGGACACGTAGGAAGCCGAAGGACAATTGCACGGTTGGCAGCCCGATACTACTGGCCAGGCATGCATAGAGACGCCCGAGCCCACGTACGAAAATGCGAGATTTGCATGCGGTTTAAGCCCAATCAGATGCAGGCGGCTGGGAAGATGTTGACCCAAGTGCCGGAGGAACCATGGGCCACGGTATGTGCAGACTTCGTTGGACCCCTACCAAGATCTAAGCACGGGAACCAAATGCTGCTGGTCATGATAGACAGGTTTTCGAAATGGACGGAACTGGTGCCCCTACGCAGTGCGACAGCAGAGTCGCTCAAGAAGGCGTTTAGGGAGCGCATAATCGCAAGGTACGGGGTCCCGAAGGTGGTCATAACGGACAACGGAGTGCAGTTTACAAGCCGTATCTTCAAGAGTTTTCTGGCCGAGATGGGTATCAGACAACAGTTCACTGCACCATACACACCACAAGAAAATCCGACCGAACGAGCGAACAGAACGGTCAAGACCATGATTGCGCAGTTCGCAGGGCAGGACCAGAGAAACTGGGACGAGAAGTGGCCGGAGATTATGCTAGCAGTGAACACGAGCACATCGGAATCCACTGGCCATACACCGGCGTTTCTTACCCAGGGAAGGGAACCACGTCTACCCAGCAGCCTATATGATAAGGAAACCCTAGGCACTGGACGAGCTACGGAGACCCCTGAGGAAAATGCCAACAAACTAAAAGAGGTATTCGAGATCGTGCGGCGAAATATGGAAAAGGCGTCCCAGGACCAAGCCAGACACTACAATCTGAGAAGGAGGCAATGGTCACCAGCGGTGGGCGACATAGTGTGGGCCAAGGAACATCACCTGTCCAAAGCGGCCGAAGGATTCGCTGCAAAACTAGCCCCGAGGTACGATGGCCCTTACCAGGTTGTAGATTTCGTCTCTCCAGTGATCTGCAAAATTCGCCACACACAGTCGAAGAAAGAAAAGACAGTTCACGTTGGCGAGCTCAAGCAACAAGTAAACGAGCAGACAGCAGAAACATCAGATGTCTAACAACGGGTACGAGGCGGCAGGATTAGGCTTCAGGCCGAAGCGAGAGTCATCCATACGCCACACGGAAAGGACAATCAGGATAGAACAAGGACATGGATAAGGATCACACGTTGATCCAGACTGCGAGGCCACAGGATTAGGCGTCAGGCCGAAGCGAGAGTCATCCACACGCCACGCAGAAAGGTCAACCATAAGGGTAGGGCACAAGGACGTGGATAGGGATGGATGGTGATCCCGACCGCAAGGCAACAGGATTCAGCGTCGGGCAGTTGCCAGAGTCATCCGCGATAACGCCAGGCGGAAGGGACACTTACAAAACGGCACAAGGATACGGGTAACGTAGAAGAGAGTATGCGCGGAAGGAGACAAGCAACACAAGACGCGCAGTCCAGACATACACCGCAGCATCCGGAGATTTTATACGGAATGCGCCGGACGAGCTCGTCTAGTTGTTACCCGAGGAAAAGGGGAGGACGGTGCAGAATCAGATCTACACCGTAGCCAGCTGGTCACAAAAAAAAAAAAACAGAAACACGCACCACACCAACAGTTGACTAAAAACAAGAAAAGGAACGGGGCACGCATGGGCCGCACCAGCAACCTGAAATTTAAAGGGGGCTTAATGCAGGAAGCAGAAAGACATCATAAATACTTACCGGCTGTCCTGGTTGCGAAGCGAATGCGAAGTCCTCTCCGCAACCGCTCTCTAAACCTGCCAATGTGGAGTCAGATGCTGCCAACAGAGGACGAGTGAAGGGCGAGAGAGGACGAAAGGATGAGATGAAAAGGAGTGAAGGAAATGCAAAAGAAACTTACCTATGAATTTCATAGTATGAAAGTTGCAAAATCACCACGAGCCAGGGAAGGGGGCGCCTCGATAGGCGATCGATTGGCACTGGACGATAGTGCGATCGATGGGCACACGACAATGGAAATATCGGCCAAGGTGGAAATATCGCAAACGAGCAGGTGGCAACGCCGCACCGTCGGTATCGATATGCGAATAAATATCGATCACGCACGAATGGTGTGACCAGGCGGAGGAAACACGGAAAGGAGTGAGACGCAGCAATGAGCAGCGAGCTGGGGATCGATAGCCCAGGAGTATCGATGTCCCAGTGGGAACACAGGAAATATCGGCGCGGGAGATTTAAAGTTGCTACGAGGCGGATGACCCCGCTGTAGAAACTCAAGGGAGTTAAGAGCGTCGAGGGAGCATCGAGGGAGCAACGAGGGAGCGCCGCTGGAATCACAAGGACTCAAAGGCTAGGATAAGCAAGGAAACGCCGGAGAGTAGGAACCAGTCTTAAATGTTTCCCGAAGTAAGGGGGGAATGTGAGGAGTTGAATAACTCCCCACAAATATTGTAGAAGCAGCAGCAGATGGCCGGCCGCTTACCAGATACGCGGCGAATTCGCGTAGTAACGGCGCGGCGAGGAGATCGAGAGAGTTTGGAGACCAACGAAGGAGAGCGAGAGAGTTTGGAGACCAATGAAGGAGATCGAGAGAGTTTGGAGACCAACGAAGGAGAGCGAGAGAGTTTGGAGACCAATGAAGGAGAGCGAGAGAGATTGGAGACCAAGGATGGAGATCGAGAGAGAATGGAGACTTCGCGGGCAGAGCAAGAGTGCCGTATGCAAAAGGGGATAACGGAACTCCACCGGACTTTGGACTCTCCCGTGAACTTTGGACCGGGAGAGGAAGTGCCACATCTCGGCAGTGGAGCGGCACACAGGCGTGCCACAAGCGGCCCGGGAATCAGCGGGACTGCAGCAGTGGGCGGAGCATCGATTGAAAGCGGTACGTGAAGGAGAAGTGGGTCATCCAGGAGGCACGGACTTTGGACCCAGAGTGGAGAGATCCAGCGGACCGTGCGCAAAAGGGAAATAACGGTGCTTGGAGGCCCTATATAAGGCCGCAGAGCGCTGGCAGCTGGATCAGTCGATCACGAGGAGTCAAACCTTCAAGATCAATTAAAGTACCAGATAAACAGTCAGTCAAGCAAATAATCTACGAGGGAGCTACAACCAAGCGAGTCGTCGGAAGCAGCGCCGTGGGAAGCATACAAGGAGCAAGATCGCCACGTCGAGACGTTCGGGATTAGGACATCAGGAATCTCCGAATTGAGACACAGGTGGCTGAGTTCTGAAAGGCATCACGCGGCTAAGTCAAGGCGTTTGTTTTCTAACTTTGTCACGACCACACCCTGGCGAGTCGCCCGGCGGGTCTGTCAGAGACAAGCAAAAGAGTCCTACGACGAAGAGCCATAAGCTTGGGGAGGAAAGTTGTCTGCGACCCAGCGTACCTTGCCCGACCAAGCAGGACCTGGCGTGACGGACGAGCGGTAGATCGATTTGTGGTTTCGAAAGGCGTCAGCCTGGAGAGCCCTGCGATTACCGGCGAAGTTCCCGAGCAGCGACCGCCCAGCTCCCCGAGCGCCAGAACAACGAGATACTGGTCAGAAGACAGCGCAGAGGACATCGACAGCAACGCCAGCAGACATTTCCGGCAGCCACGTTACCATCGCCGCGCGGAGCTCATTGGGGAGCGCAGGAGCGTCGCGGACGTCACGCATTAGGGTGAAGCCGGGTGGAACGTTCGTCTGCGCTAGGCGTAAAGCGAAGTGAACCGCTAGACAGCCTCCGGGCGGCAGCCTTGACTGTCAGCGCGAACTGAGCAAGAACCTAGCGGGACCGTCCGGGACAGAGCAAGGGACAGGTATTGCCTCGAAAGGCGTCAGCCTGGAGAGCAAAGCTTGTTCACCCTAGTCTGAGAACGGTGACGCTTCCCTAAGCCCATAAGGCCGAACTCTCTGCGGGTCTAAGGCGCTACAAGCGACCCCGAGGCAACGCGTCGGCAAGCAAGCAGAGGCGGCCACTACGAGCGTCCCGAGACCCAGGAGCCAAGCGGAGGCCGAGTCAACGCGTCGACAAGCCAGAAGGAGGAGCACCAGCAGCCGGCGGAACCAGAACAAGGAGATACAGAAGCCAGCATAGCCACACACCCGCTGTACCAATACCACGAGAATAAATCCCACTGTTACCATTTGAACACTTTGTTTTCTCACTGATCTACGGGCAATCACGTCATATAAATTTGGTGGGACGAACGCACAATCTTCTGAGCTAGCCGCACGAATCTCGTAGCGAGCAGACATACAAAATCAGTTCGTTACAATTCGTATTAATTTGATATGTTTTTCATTACCATTTCTGCAAATGGTAAGTATCTCATTATACCCGTTACTCGTAGAGTAAAAGGGTATACTACATTCGTCGGAAAGTATGTAACAGGCAGAAGGAAACGTTTCCGACCCCATAAAGTATATATATTCTTGATCAGGATCACTAGCCGAGTCGATCTAGCCATGTCCGTCTGTCCGTCTGTCCTTCTGTCCGTCTGTCCGCCTGTCCGTCTGTCCGTATGAACGCTGAGATCTCGGAAACTATAGGAGCTACAAAACTGGGACTAGGCATGCAGATTCCTGAGATTCCAGCGCAACGCAAGTTTGTCTCTGCATTGTGCCACGCCCACTCTAACGCCCGAACGCTTAAATCTGTCTACCTCCCACACAACCATATATTAAGATCACGGGTAGGGGGCGCATTTCAATCTCGCTTGCATATCTCCATTTCCCTTTGGTCCCTTAAGCTGAGTAACGGGTATCTGATAGTACAGGTACTCGACTATAGCGATCTTCCTTGTTTTAAATTGTTATTACTTGATGTTTGTCTAACTTTAATATATTTAGGAAGGAACATCACCTGTCCAAAGCGGCCGAAGGATTCGCTGCAAAACTAGCCCCGAGGTACGATGGCCCTTACCAGGTTGTAGATTTCGTCTCTCCAGTGATCTGCAAAATTCGCCACACACAGTCGAAGAAAGAAAAGACAGTTCACGTTGGCGAGCTCAAGCAACAAGTAAACGAGCAGACAGCAGAAACATCAGATGTCTAACAACGGGTACGAGGCGGCAGGATTAGGCTTCAGGCCGAAGCGAGAGTCATCCATACGCCACACGGAAAGGACAATCAGGATAGAACAAGGACATGGATAAGGATCACACGTTGATCCAGACTGCGAGGCCACAGGATTAGGCGTCAGGCCGAAGCGAGAGTCATCCACACGCCACGCAGAAAGGTCAACCATAAGGGTAGGGCACAAGGACGTGGATAGGGATGGATGGTGATCCCGACCGCAAGGCAACAGGATTCAGCGTCGGGCAGTTGCCAGAGTCATCCGCGATAACGCCAGGCGGAAGGGACACTTACAAAACGGCACAAGGATACGGGTAACGTAGAAGAGAGTATGCGCGGAAGGAGACAAGCAACACAAGACGCGCAGTCCAGACATACACCGCAGCATCCGGAGATTTTATACGGAATGCGCCGGACGAGCTCGTCTAGTTGTTACCCGAGGAAAAGGGGAGGACGGTGCAGAATCAGATCTACACCGTAGCCAGCTGGTCACAAAAAAAAAAAACAGAAACACGCACCACACCAACAGTTGACTAAAAACAAGAAAAGGAACGGGGCACGCATGGGCCGCACCAGCAACCTGAAATTTAAAGGGGGCTTAATGCAGGAAGCAGAAAGACATCATAAATACTTACCGGCTGTCCTGGTTGCGAAGCGAATGCGAAGTCCTCTCCGCAACCGCTCTCTAAACCTGCCAATGTGGAGTCAGATGCTGCCAACAGAGGACGAGTGAAGGGCGAGAGAGGACGAAAGGATGAGATGAAAAGGAGTGAAGGAAATGCAAAAGAAACTTACCTATGAATTTCATAGTATGAAAGTTGCAAAATCACCACGAGCCAGGGAAGGGGGCGCCTCGATAGGCGATCGATTGGCACTGGACGATAGTGCGATCGATGGGCACACGACAATGGAAATATCGGCCAAGGTGGAAATATCGCAAACGAGCAGGTGGCAACGCCGCACCGTCGGTATCGATATGCGAATAAATATCGATCACGCACGAATGGTGTGACCAGGCGGAGGAAACACGGAAAGGAGTGAGACGCAGCAATGAGCAGCGAGCTGGGGATCGATAGCCCAGGAGTATCGATGTCCCAGTGGGAACACAGGAAATATCGGCGCGGGAGATTTAAAGTTGCTACGAGGCGGATGACCCCGCTGTAGAAACTCAAGGGAGTTAAGAGCGTCGAGGGAGCATCGAGGGAGCAACGAGGGAGCGCCGCTGGAATCACAAGGACTCAAAGGCTAGGATAAGCAAGGAAACGCCGGAGAGTAGGAACCAGTCTTAAATGTTTCCCGAAGTAAGGGGGGAATGTGAGGAGTTGAATAACTCCCCACAAATATTGTAGAAGCAGCAGCAGATGGCCGGCCGCTTACCAGATACGCGGCGAATTCGCGTAGTAACGGCGCGGCGAGGAGATCGAGAGAGTTTGGAGACCAACGAAGGAGAGCGAGAGAGTTTGGAGACCAATGAAGGAGATCGAGAGAGTTTGGAGACCAACGAAGGAGAGCGAGAGAGTTTGGAGACCAATGAAGGAGAGCGAGAGAGATTGGAGACCAAGGATGGAGATCGAGAGAGAATGGAGACTTCGCGGGCAGAGCAAGAGTGCCGTATGAAAAAGGGGATAACGGAACTCCACCGGACTTTGGACTCTCCCGTGAACTTTGGACCGGGAGAGGAAGTGCCACATCTCGGCAGTGGAGCGGCACACAGGCGTGCCACAAGCGGCCCGGGAATCAGCGGGACTGCAGCAGTGGGCGGAGCATCGATTGAAAGCGGTACGTGAAGGAGAAGTGGGTCATCCAGGAGGCACGGACTTTGGACCCAGAGTGGAGAGATCCAGCGGACCGTGCGCAAAAGGGAAATAACGGTGCTTGGAGGCCCTATATAAGGCCGCAGAGCGCTGGCAGCTGGATCAGTCGATCACGAGGAGTCAAACCTTCAAGATCAATTAAAGTACCAGATAAACAGTCAGTCAAGCAAATAATCTACGAGGGAGCTACAACCAAGCGAGTCGTCGGAAGCAGCGCCGTGGGAAGCATACAAGGAGCAAGATCGCCACGTCGAGACGTTCGGGATTAGGACATCAGGAATCTCCGAATTGAGACACAGGTGGCTGAGTTCTGAAAGGCATCACGCGGCTAAGTCAAGGCGTTTGTTTTCTAACTTTGTCACGACCACACCCTGGCGAGTCGCCCGGCGGGTCTGTCAGAGACAAGCAAAAGAGTCCTACGACGAAGAGCCATAAGCTTGGGGAGGAAAGTTGTCTGCGACCCAGCGTACCTTGCCCGACCAAGCAGGACCTGGCGTGACGGACGAGCGGTAGATCGATTTGTGGTTTCGAAAGGCGTCAGCCTGGAGAGCCCTGCGATTACCGGCGAAGTTCCCGAGCAGCGACCGCCCAGCTCCCCGAGCGCCAGAACAACGAGATACTGGTCAGAAGACAGCGCAGAGGACATCGACAGCAACGCCAGCAGACATTTCCGGCAGCCACGTTACCATCGCCGCGCGGAGCTCATTGGGGAGCGCAGGAGCGTCGCGGACGTCACGCATTAGGGTGAAGCCGGGTGGAACGTTCGTCTGCGCTAGGCGTAAAGCGAAGTGAACCGCTAGACAGCCTCCGGGCGGCAGCCTTGACTGTCAGCGCGAACTGAGCAAGAACCTAGCGGGACCGTCCGGGACAGAGCAAGGGACAGGTATTGCCTCGAAAGGCGTCAGCCTGGAGAGCAAAGCTTGTTCACCCTAGTCTGAGAACGGTGACGCTTCCCTAAGCCCATAAGGCCGAACTCTCTGCGGGTCTAAGGCGCTACAAGCGACCCCGAGGCAACGCGTCGGCAAGCAAGCAGAGGCGGCCACTACGAGCGTCCCGAGACCCAGGAGCCAAGCGGAGGCCGAGTCAACGCGTCGACAAGCCAGAAGGAGGAGCACCAGCAGCCGGCGGAACCAGAACAAGGAGATACAGAAGCCAGCATAGCCACACACCCGCTGTACCAATACCACGAGAATAAATCCCACTGTTACCATTTGAACACTTTGTTTTCTCACTGATCTACGGGCAATCACGTCATATAAATTTGGTGGGACGAACGCACAATCTTCTGAGCTAGCCGCACGAATCTCGTAGCGAGCAGACATACAAAATCAGTTCGTTACAATTCGTATTAATTTGATATGTTTTTCATTACCATTTCTGCAAATGGTAAGTATCTCATTATACCCGTTACTCGTAGAGTAAAAGGGTATACTACATTCGTCGGAAAGTATGTAACAGGCAGAAGGAAACGTTTCCGACCCCATAAAGTATATATATTCTTGATCAGGATCACTAGCCGAGTCGATCTAGCCATGTCCGTCTGTCCGTCTGTCCTTCTGTCCGTCTGTCCGCCTGTCCGTCTGTCCGTATGAACGCTGAGATCTCGGAAACTATAGGAGCTACAAAACTGGGACTAGGCATGCAGATTCCTGAGATTCCAGCGCAACGCAAGTTTGTCTCTGCATTGTGCCACGCCCACTCTAACGCCCGAACGCTTAAATCTGTCTACCTCCCACACAACCATATATTAAGATCACGGGTAGGGGGCGCATTTCAATCTCGCTTGCATATCTCCATTTCCCTTTGGTCCCTTAAGCTGAGTAACGGGTATCTGATAGTACAGGTACTCGACTATAGCGATCTTCCTTGTTTTAAATTGTTATTACTTGATGTTTGTCTAACTTTAATATATTTATTTCTTAGACACTGTAAAGTGCTTTTCGGTGCCTGACTACACAGACTTCACTACACAAAGTCAAATGGCTGGCAAAGATACCAAACTGGGCAAGTTGGCGTCCACCACTTCGCCGGGAATCTTCTATAGAGGACAGAAGAAGGACTTCCTGGCGCTGGAGCGGAGCTACAAGAGGCATCCAAATACAGCGTGATCGGTCATTTATTGCTAAGTCCTGGAATTATTTTTATAATTGATCCGAAATATATAAAAAATAAATAATTACAGCGATCTTATGGGTTTTCAATATTTATTTGTTTATAAGGTGCAAAAAAGTAAAAACAAAACTTAATAATAATATAATATTGATATTACAAACATCTCAATATGATATGAAAGTATATCAGTTTAATATGAAAGCATATCAGTTTGATATGAAAACATATCAGATTGATATGAAAGCATATCAGTTTAAAATTAAAGCATATCACTTAGATATAAAAAAATACCACAATTTCAATCTGGTATGAAAATTACCAAATTGACATGTTCAAAAATATCAATTTCATATGTTCGAACATATGAATATGATATGGCAACATAAGGGATGACCAGTTTTGGTATTTTATTTTCTCTGTGCACACATACTCTCTGCCGAGAGACTTCTTCACCAGGCTGGCGGATCAGGTCAGGGAACAGAAGCAGGGCTTCAGCGAGTCGTTCAAAGACTACATGGACGACAGACAGACGATGGTGAGGCCACTTAATTATTCTGCGAAAGAGACCCTAAGGATCATCAAGGAAAACTGCACACCAAGTCTAAGGATCTTCCTAAGGGCGTCCAAGGTGTCGGACCTGGACACGCTGATGATATTAGCAGATAAAAACAAATACTCGAAGACCAAGTCAGCATCACCAGCGCAGGTCACATGCAGAAGATGCGAAGAGACAGCCACCCAGGAGACATGGGGAAACGACTAATGGTCGCCACCGAACCGAGTCCCACGGCAGCAGGCAACAGGCGCACCACGCGGAGACCAATGGACACCACCACAACAGCAACAGATGCAGCCAACAAACACTCTGTGGAGGCCACCAAGTACAACACAAAGGCCTCGTAAAACGACGCAGACCCCCAGGAGGCCTGCCGAAAGTGCGGCGGTCATGGACACTGGGCGCGGGAATGTAGACACCAACGCCTGTTGTTCTGCTGGGTGTGCGGGAGAGTAGGCGTCAGGAGCGTCGAATGCTGCCAGCAGACGGGAAATGCCCAGCGATCTCAGCCGCAGAGTGGCGAGCGGGGGTCGCAAGATTCCACATCTCCACAATAACGGGAAAGCTGATCGAGGAAGGGGCACGTACACGGCCACAATCGACACCGGGGCAACAGCAAGATTTATAAGCAAAGAACTGGCGGACATTCTGGCTGCTCTTGGGAAGATTACGAGGATACGACGGCAAGTTAGGTTGGCAGACGGAAGATGTGGCCGACTAGATGAACAGCTGGAGATGGAAATCGATTTCGGCATGAGCCAGTTGATACTACCAGGGGTAGTGGATTCATTGGTGTTGGGATGGAACTTTCTAACACAAGACGGAACTGAAATTAAGTGTGCTGGACACGAAATAATAATACCGGCCAGGAATCGACACAATGGATAGCTTGAGCAGAAGATATCGGTGGGAGTCGTGCAACAGGCAAGCGAAGAGGCCGACACGACGAAATTCCTGGAGGCAGAGCTATCGAGTTTCCACACCATGACGGGAACATCGAACATGGCAGACCATCCGATCACGATAAAGGACGACAAGCCAATAAAGCAACAATACTACCCCAAGAATCCGAAAGTTCAAGGGGAGATCAATGCGAAGGTGGACGAGCTTCTCCAAATGGGATACATAGAACACTCAACAAGCCCATACAGCTCTCCCATCGTGATGGTTAAAAAAGGACGGGCAAAGTCCAAGTCTATAAAGGATGCCTACCCGATGCCCCGAATAAATTATATTCTCGACCAACTGAGAGAAGCACGGTACATCAGCATGTTGGACCTAAAGGATGGGCACTGGCAAATCCCAGTGGGGAGAAATGCCACTTCACTCCGCGTCTGCGGCCTTTTAACGGGTGCTGGACCGTGTGATCGGCCCCAAAATGTCGCTGCACGCATTTACTTACCAGGATGACATCATAGTGATCGGGCGCTCGCTGGAAGAACACAAGGCTAGCCTGAAGGAAGCGTTTCCGACCCCATAAAGTATACATTTTCTTGATCAGGATCACTAGCCGAGTCGATCTAGCCATGTCCGTCTGTCCGTCCGTCCGGATGAACGCTGAGAACTTTGAAACTATAAGAGCTAGGCAAGGATTCCTGAGCTTCTTACGCAGTGCAAGTTTAATTCAGCAACCTGCCACGCCCATTCTTACGCCCACAAACCACCCAAAACTGTGGCTCCTACAGTTTTGATGCTAGAATAAAAATTTGAATTTGAACTGAAATGTATTGTCCTCATCAGTACCTATTGATTAACCCAAAAAAAAGTTTGCCACGAACACTTTAACGCCCACAAAGTTCAAAAAATCCGTGGTATGAACGTCGATATCTCGGAAACTATCAAAGATAGAGAATGGGGATCTCAAATTTAGATTCCGTAGCCTTGAACGCAGCGCAACTTTTTTACGCGAATATGCCACGCCCACTCTAACGCCCACAATCTAGATTTGCTGCTTGCATATCTCCATTTCCCTTTCGTCCCTTTAGCTGAGTAACGGGTATCTGATAGTCGAGGTACTCGACTATAGCGTTCTTCCTTGTTTAAATTAGTTTCATTTTAATTTTTTTTGCATGGTGTGACAATTTAAAAAAAATTTAAAACGGGGATCCATTCGCTTAAACAAAAAATGGCGCTATCAGCTAAGAATAAGCCCTTGAGCTTAGACGCTGCCATCATAAAACGCCCAAAACTTACCGCAATACAAAAAAACAGGATTCGTGTGAAACAAAAGTAAAGAAGGGATATGACTTGGAGGATAACAGTAAAAACCAACCAAAAGTTATATATAAAGACAATGGCATTGCCAGCAACAAGGAAAAACTCTCTATGCAGGTAGTTGAACCTCTCTTACCCCTCCAACCATAAAGGACCGTATATCGTATACATTGACAAAATGACTGAAAATGGTGAAAGCTTCAATAGACAACATAGAAAACCAATAAATGCATTAGAACTCAATGTAGTTCTTTTTAATCTTAAACTAAAAGATATTTCTGCAAAGCCGAGAGTAAGTCAGTGAAAGCAGCTAATGATTTAATAAACTCTAATTTAAAAATGAAGGGTATGAACCCAAAATACAAAAACATTGTATCTTTAAAACCGGCATAATCTTTCAAATCCCCACCAAATTTTCTCTACCTGAATTAAAAGAGTTCATTTCATCGCCAATAAAATGTGTCAAACAGCCTCATTCTGCCACAGAGCTTAATTGCCCGGCTAGAAAGAGTGCTTTTGCTATACAAAAATGCATGACAGTCGAAAATATTTCTAGAGTAGAAGTTAAAACCAAATTCCCTGCTTTATTTGAGAAGCAATCCCCTAACTCTTTCAAAATTTTTAATTCCTCGGATTTCCCTCTACTACAGACCCAGAAAAAATCTGCCATACCTGTGATGCAAAACAATAGCAAGGCATTCACAATTAGTAGTACAAATAAATCAAAACCGTATAAATAAAAATAGGAATGCACAAGCCACTATGAATAGCTATAGAGCTGCAATTAAGGATAACAGCTATTCTCTTAGTGAAAAATTCATTACTCCTTCTTCACAATCTTCCATTTTTTCACAGTTATCTCAACCTTCCAATTTTGCACAGCACCAACAAAACCTTTCTCCCTCCCAACCTATTTCTTTTACACAGTTTTCAGCCTTAGATACCGCTGAAAACAGTTTAATTTCAATTTCCTCTCAAATTTCTTCGTTTTTATTAGAAAATAATGCAGACATTCTAGCAGAAGCTAGAACATTTTTAGAAGATCTAAGAACACGTATAGCCAAAACAAACTCTGAAATTGATGTGCAAAACAAACATGATTTTAATTTATTTTTTATATTTTTTTTTTTAGAAGCATTTTATTTTTATGTTTACTTTTAACTTGTTTTTTATTCTTTTTTTATTTTTGGTTTGTTTTCATGAAAATTTTGCAATATAATATTCAAAGTCTGACAGCCAAAAATAACAAACAGCTTCTCGAACTTTTTTTAGTTAACAACAACGTTGACATTGCTCTATTCCGAAATCTGGATTAAAAATAATGCTATGTGCAGTCTTTCTAATTTTAATTTCGTATGTAAGCCCCGTAATGACAGTTATAGCGGTGTAGGAATTTATATTAAAAAAATATTAAATTTAAAATCATCAACTGCGACATTCAAATTGAAATAATTGGAATCAATCTCTCAATCTAAAGCACAATATTAATGTTTTCCGTGTATATGCTCTTCCCAGTACTAGCATAAATGTTTTCGAGAAAGGTTGTAGAGATGCTCTTATGACGGCAGCGGCTCTTGGGGGACTATCTATAGTAGGTGGTAACCTAAATGCTAAGTCGTCAATTTGGGGAAACTCTACTCATGATAATAAAGGTCAAGTTTTAGAACAAATCCTTATTTCTGCAGGTTTTTTCTGCTTGAATGATGGTTCTCCCACATACTCTCCTTATCCGCCTTATTTTTCTGCACTTGATCTAACATTTGTAAACAAAGACAGGGAGGTCTTTGAGGGAAACCTCAATTGGTCTACCTCAAATTCTAAAATTTCAAATAGCAATCACTTCCCAATAATATAAGAATTGACTAATATTGCTGCTACTACAAATAACCATAAGCTTCTTCAATCTCAAGTTTTAGACGATTTTTTCAATATAAAAATACTTCTCTTTATAATCTCACAAATACAACAAACAATATTTTAAAAAGAAATACAGTTAAAATAAATGAGAAAAACAAATATATTCCAAAGAAATACTGGGACGAGACCTGAGAGAGACTTTTCAGATTAAGAAATGCTAGCAGACAAAAATATTACAAAACCAAGCTGTTATCAGACGCAAAAATTTTCTTTGAAAATAACATACAACTTAATAACTATTTTTACAAGGTAAGAAAAGAGAATATGAATAAATTAGCAGATGATTTGACAAACCCAAAGTCAATGAAAGAAATGTGGCAAACTATTAAATCTTTAAAATCCTACAAACAAATTAAACCCACCAGCAGACAATTTAGCGATTCTGATCACATTGCTTTCCTTCATCAGATTTCCTCAGCTGCAGATACCGCAGAATATATTCAAATGGATTTTCCCTCCTTTGACATTCAAACCATAAATAGAATGTATTTTTCTGCATATGAACTCACTAAATTCTTAAAAACACGTAACCCCAATTCCGCAAAAGGTCCAGACAACATTTCTTATAGCATGCTTCTCTCCTTACCCCCTGACGAAGTCCAAAATTTGGAATCTATGGTTAATGAAATTCTTAACGATGGCACAGTACAAGATTCTTCGCGTAGAATTAAAGTTGTTCCGGTTCCAAAAAAAAAACACCGATTCGTCTATAATGACAAATAATCGACCAATCTGTCTTTTAAGCGTGTGGCGATCATGTTTTCTGCCATCTGGCATCGCTGAAAACTCCTCAGAATAGATTGGTATCAAAAAACCTCTCTGGGCACACTCTTCGAAGAACCACGCTAAAAAGCCCACTAAGGAAACAGATCTCAATTCTGAACAATCACTCCGTATAAAAAAGTACAAAATATATATTAGCATCCAAGTTCTGTGTTTTACTTAAGAGCAGGACTTACCTTGGTTTGAAGGAAAACCATAATTGGTGACCCCAGACGATTCAAACATCTGCAATCAAAGCGAACGCACCTCGACTTACTCAGAACTTCAACATAACCTCAAACAATGCCGGATAACGAAGACTTCGTCGACGCGCAGGAACCACTGCAAATTCCTGATGCAAGGGCTGTGAACTCGGTATTTGCCAAGATGCCCTTCCCTCAACTACATTCCATTACCAACATCGAAATGTTTTTCACCAAACTGGAAAGCTGGTTTTTGGTGCAAGGTCTCGGTGCACGCAAAGAACAGGAGAAATACGCAGCAGTAATTGCGTATGCTGATCCCAAATACCTGGATCAAGTGCACGATCTTGAAAATAAGCCACCACAAACAAACCCGTACTCAACCCCCAAACAAGCAATTTGGTCAAAATTTGCCGAATCAGAGATGGTGCGCCTCGACAGACTTGCGACAGGAATTCAACTAGGTGACGGTCGTCCAAGTCATCTACTCAGCCAACTACAGCAAACTAACGCCACCAATGACGAATCGGTTGTACGTCGCTACTGGATCAAGCGCTTACCACCTCCCGCGCGTGCTGTAATCGTAGGTCTGCTCGAAAGCTCTCCCAACACCACCCTCGCCCAGCTTGCAACTGCTACCGACGCTGTGATGGATTCCCTTAACTACGACACTTCAGATCACATGTGTGCAGTATCACAGCAAAACACCCACCACGCTTCACAGGAGGATCGCATCACACAGCTGGTTAAACGCCTGGATGACAATGACAAGATGCTACACCAGATCAACAACAAACTGAGTCAGCTCCTTGGCACCACCAATCAGCAACGCGGTCGGAGCTACAATCGATAGCCCAGCAACAACAGTTTCCGCAGTAACACACCATCCAGGGACAATTCTAACCCTCAATTTTGCTGGTACCACAACAAGTACGCAGACAGTGCCCAACGTTGCATCCAACCGTGCTCTTTTCATGCCAACAACAGTTCAAAAAACTAAGCTCCACCGTTGGACATCAACAGGGCAGCTCCGACGGTCGTAACGCAAATGCCTCACAACGCTACCCATTGTTTAAAGTAAACATCTGCAGAATTTCATCCTCCAACCGTCTCTTCGTTCCGGACTCCAAATCGGGTAAAAGTTTTCTCATCGACACTGGAGCTGACGTATCTGTTATACCACCAAAAACAATTAATCGAGACATCAAAGCTAATAATAACCATACACTATTCGCAGCCAATGGAACAGCAATCCATACTTATGGTACCACCCGCCTTACACTGGATCTCGGCTTGCGCCGCCCTTTCACATGGATTTTTACCATAGCCGATACGAAAATCTCAATCATTGGCTCAGACTTCTTGCAGCACTTTAATCTCCTGGTTGATCTTAAAAACTCGAAGTTAGTTGATGTCGAAACACGCCTATCATGCTGCGGTATATTTAGCCGACAATCAATTGCGGAAATCAGGACATATAACATTCACTGCGAATTCTCCAAGCTACTGGAAGAATTTAAGGACATCACACAGCTTAACTCATCTCCTCCTCAAGCAACAACCGCCAAAGTTACACACTGCATTGAAACCAAAGGCTCTCCACCATTCGCTAGGCCCAGAAGACTTAGCCCAGAAAAATTTCACGCAGAAAAAAGTGAGTTCCAGTATCTGATCAACCTCGGCGTTTGCCGCGCGTCAAAAAGCCCTTACGCCTCCCCGTTACACATGGTCCGTAAGGCTAGTGGTGAATGGCGTCCATGCGGCGATTACCGAGCTCTCAATGCCCAAACCACCCCAGATCGGTATCCCTTACCACACATTCAAGACTGCAGTCACATATTTTTCGGGAAGCACGTATTTTCAAAGATCGATCTAAACCGAGCATACCATCAAATTCACATCGAGGCTCGAGACATCCCCAAAACGGCCATAACTACACCTTTTGGATTATTCGAATTCACCCACATGACTTTCGGACTGTGCAACGCGGCGCAAACATTCCAACGATACATGCATTCCGCATTCTCAGAGATGGATTTTGTCTTCGTTTACGTCGATGACATCGCGGTTGCATCAGTTAACATGGAGCAGCACCAACTTCACCTCCGCAAAGTATTTGAACGACTGCGCCAATTCAACCTCACCATAAATCCAGCTAAATGTAGTTTCGGAAAGAAGTCGATCGATTTCTTAGGCCATCATATCGATTCAAACGGCATCAAACCACTGCCAGAGAAAGTAAAGGCCATTTCGGATTTCCCTCTGCCCAAAGTCGCAAAGGAGCTACGCAGGTTCTTGGCAATGATTAACTTCTACAGGCGATTCTTGCCAAATGCAATTCAACATCAGGAACCGCTAAACCAACTTATCCCTGGAAATAAGAAGAATGACTCAACTCCAATCACTTGGACTGCCGCTAATATCAACGATTTCGGTGAATGTAAGCGAACTCTTGCAGAGACAACGTTACTTGTACACCCTCTGCGCCACTTTCTCTCTGCACAGATGCAAGCGATTGATGCAAAAGGCCTCCCCACGGCAACTTCGACAATTGGATTTCATTAGCCAATTTACTACCTCTATCGTGCATGTGGCTGGAATTGAAAACACTACTGCTGACGCGCTTTCCCGCATCTCAACCATCGAACGCGAAATTATCGAAAAAATCGAAGATTTCCAGACACGTCCGCTCGCCGCTGCAGCAGTTCACGCTTAATACACAAAGATTCGATCACACCAATTTAGATCTCATCGGACCATTACCATAATCAGGTCAATATAGATACTGTTTAACAATCATTGACCGTTATACACGTTGGCCAGAAGCCATCGCAATCGAGGACATGCACGCCAACACGGTAGTCTCTGCACTCATCGGCTCGTGGATCTCAAGATTTGGAGTTCCAGCCCGCATCACATCGGATCAGGGCAGACAGTTTGAGTCCCAATTGTTTCATGAATTGTCACGACTGCTAGGAATAGACCACCTTCGCACAAAAGCATATCACCCACAAGCAAACGGAATCATCGAACGCTGGCACAGAACACTTAAAGCAGCCATTATGTGCAAAAATCGTGTAAATTGGCCACAAAAACTTCCACTGATCCTGCTCGGGTTGCGTTCAGCATTCAAGCCAGACATCCAAACAACATCAGCACAACTTGTGTACGGAACAACCCTTCGCCTTCCTGAAGAATTTTTTCATCAAAAGTCCAATTTCCAACCGCAAACTGACTTCGCAAAGGAACTGGAGGAAATCATGCGAGAAATACGGCCCATCCAGACGGCACATCACGACTCCTCCAAGCCATTTGTTTTTAAAGAGCTGAAACAGGCAACTCACGTCTTCCTACGCAACGACACCGTCCGTGGATCCCTTCAACCGCCTTACGATGGACCTTTTGAAGTGAAAGAAAAGCAATCCAAATACTTCACTATAAACACCGGCACTCGATGCATTGAGGTGTCTATAGACCGACTCAAGCCCGCCTTCATCGAAACTCCGCAGCCAATTATTCCACCCCCAAATCCATCCAGTGACTTCAGCAACAGGATCGAAGACACCGCAACGACCCCTGCTGTTAACCAATCTTCAAGACCTCGTAGTACAATTAGACTCCCTGTTCGTTTTACAACATGAAATCTAGGGGGAGTACTGTGGCGATCATGTTTTCTTCCATCTGGCATCGCTGAAAACTCCTCAGAATATATTGGTATCAAAAAACCTCTCTGGGCACACTCTTCGAAGAACCACGCTAAAAAGCCCACTAAGAACACAGATCTCAATTCTGAACAATCACTCCGTATAAAAAAGTACAAAATATATATTAGCATCCAAGTTCTGTGTTTTACTTAAGAGCAGGACTTACCTTGGTTTGAAGGCAAACCATAAGCGTTTTGCTCCACAGCTCACTGCATTAATGATGTTGGTAATAATATAGCTAATCTTAAAGCTAAAGGTTTTCATGTCACAGCAGCAGTTTTAGATAAAAGTCAAGCCTTTGATTCAGTCAATATTCCAATTTTAGCAAAAATTCTTATAATTAGTGGTTTTAACATTCTAGATATTAACTTTGTAATCAGTTTCCTAAGTAAAAGAATTTTAATAATGGGTAACTCCGAAATTACTGCACTTTATTTTGATACGCGGACGATTTCTTCCTTATTACTTTTGACAAAGATTTTATGACTGCAAGAAATGTTCTTGAGCATAAAGTAAGCGTTTTTAGGGAAATGTGCAATTCTATTTATTTAACTTTTAACCCTTTCAAATCGTCTGTGCTGCATTTTAATAATAACAGGAAATTATTAAATATTATGTGCAATAATGTAGCTATTAACGATGTAGATCAAGTTATTTATTTAAGTAGGACCATTATTATAAATAATTCCTCTATAGGACATGTCAAACATATCATAGCCAAAGCTAATAAAACAAATATGTTCCTTAATATGCTAAGTGGTTGTCGCTTTGACATTCATCTTAGTAAGGCCCTAAATCTTTTTAAGGCTTTTGTAAGACCCAAATACGAAAATGCCTGCTCTTTAGAGCTGTAAAAACATCGATAGTGCCCCTACTCGATGTTTTCGATAGTGATAGTCCAAACCATCGATATTTTCGATAGTATCAATCGAATTATTATTTAATTTTTTATTTTGTGTTTTAAGCCTATTTGCTTTCAATTTTTTTAATTGCGAGGTATGAATACAGCTGCGACAAAAACCATACAATGTATTAGACACACATAAAAACAAATAGGTTAAAAATTTAAAAGATTTTGATTCTAATAATTACTTATATTTTTTTTTATTCATAAGTTAGAAAACTTAAAATTTCTCGTATGCTTTAAAAAGTCGTTATAAGCCATTATCGTTTGCCTTCTGATGCTAAAATCGAGAACATTAAAACTATTAATGAAAAACCAAGCACATTTCATAAACATGTTTTTTTTATTGATTATAATTATAAGCGAAAACATGATAACAAATTAAAGTTAAGAACCAGTTAAGATAATAATGATTATAATGATTATATAAAAAAATACCACAATTTCAATCTGGTATGAAAATTACCAAATTGACATGTTCAAAAATATCAATTTCATATGTTCGAACATATGAATATGATATGGCAACATAAGGGATGACCAGTTTTGGTATTTTATTTTCTCTGTGCACACATACTCTCTGCCGAGAGACTTCTTCACCAGGCTGGCGGATCAGGTCAGGGAACAGAAGCAGGGCTTCAGCGAGTCGTTCAAAGACTACATGGACGACAGACAGACGATGGTGAGGCCACTTAATTATTCTGCGAAAGAGACCCTAAGGATCATCAAGGAAAACTGCACACCAAGTCTAAGGATCTTCCTAAGGGCGTCCAAGGTGTCGGACCTGGACACGCTGATGATATTAGCAGATAAAAACAAATACTCGAAGACCAAGTCAGCATCACCAACGCAGGTCACATGCAGAAGATGCGAAGAGACAGCCACCCAGGAGACATGGGGAAACGACCAATGGTCGCCACCGAACCGAGTCCCACGGCAGCAGGCAACAGGCGCACCACGCGGAGACCAATGGACACCACCACAACAGCAACAGATGCAGCCAACAAACACTCTGTGGAGGCCACCAAGTACAACACAAAGGCCTCGTAAAACGACGCAGACCCCCAGGAGGCCTGCCGAAAGTGCGGCGGTCATGGACACTGGGCGCGGGAATGTAGACACCAACGCCTGTTGTTCTGCTGGGTGTGCGGGAGAGTAGGCGTCAGGAGCGTCGAATGCTGCCAGCAGACGGGAAATGCCCAGCGATCTCAGCCGCAGAGTGGCGAGCGGGGGTCGCAAGATTCCACATCTCCACAATAACGGGAAAGCTGATCGAGGAAGGGGCACGTACACGGCCACAATCGACACCGGGGCAACAGCAAGATTTATAAGCAAAGAACTGGCGGACATTCTGGCTGCTCTTGGGAAGATTACGAGGATACGACGGCAAGTTAGGTTGGCAGACGGAAGATGTGGCCGACTAGATGAACAGCTGGAGATGGAAATCGACTTCGGCATGAGCCAGTTGATACTACCAGGGGTAGTGGATTCATTGGTGTTGGGATGGAACTTTCTAACACAAGACGGAACTGAAATTAAGTGTGCTGGACACGAAATAATAATACCGGCCAGGAATCGACACAATGGATAGCTTGAGCAGAAGATATCGGTGGGAGTCGTGCAACAGGCAAGCGAAGAGGCCGACACGACGAAATTCCTGGAGGCAGAGCTATCGAGTTTCCACACCATGACGGGAACATCGAACATGGCAGAGCATCCGATCACGATAAAGGACGACAAGCCAATAAAGCAACAATACTACCCCAAGAATCCGAAAGTTCAAGGGGAGATCAATGCGAAGGTGGACGAGCTTCTCCAAATGGGATACATAGAACACTCAACAAGCCCATACAGCTCTCCCATCGTGATGGTTAAAAAAGGACGGGCAAAGTCCAAGTCTATAAAGGATTCCTACCCGATGCCCCGAATAAATTATATTCTCGACCAACTGAGAGAAGCACGGTACATCAGCATTTTGGACCTAAAGGATGGGCACTGGCAAATCCCAGTGGGGAGAAATGCCACTTCACTCCGCGTCTGCGGCCTTTTAACGGGTGCTGGACCGTGTGATCGGCCCCAAAATGTCGCTGCACGCATTTACTTACCAGGATGACATCATAGTGATCGGGCGCTCGCTGGAAGAACACAAGGCTAGCCTGAAGGAAGCGTTTCCGACCCCATAAAGTATACATTTTCTTGATCAG
Source organism: Drosophila suzukii (assembly GCF_043229965.1). NCBI lineage: Eukaryota > Metazoa > Arthropoda > Insecta > Diptera > Drosophilidae > Drosophila > Drosophila suzukii. Next base: position 50,840 of record NW_027255922.1, on the reverse strand, counting down.
GATCACTAGCCGAGTCGATTTAGCCATGTCCGTCTGTCCGTCCGTCCGGATGAACGCTGAGAACTTTGAAACTATAAGAGCTAGGCAAGGATTCCTGAGCTTCTTACGCAGTGCAAGTTTAATTCAGCAACCTGCCACGCCCATTCTTACGCCCACAAACCACCCAAAACTGTGGCTCCTACAGTTTTGATGCTAGAATAAAAATTTGAATTTGAACTGAAATGTATTGTCCTCATCAGTACCTATTGATTAACCCAAAAAAAAGTTTGCCACGTACACTTTAACGCCCACAAAGTTCAAAAAATCCGTAGTATGAACGTCGATATCTCGGAAACTATCAAAGATAGAGAATGGGGATCTCAAATTTAGATTCCGTAGCCTTGAACGCAGCGCAACTTTTTTACGCGAATATGCCACGCCCACTCTAACGCCCACAATCTAGATTTGCTGCTTGCATATCTCCATTTCCCTTTCGTCCCTTTAGCTGAGTAACGGGTATCTGATAGTCGAGGTACTCGACTATAGCGTTCTTCCTTGTTTAAATTAGTTTCATTTTAATTTTTTTTGCATGGTGTGACAATTTAAAAAAAATTTAAAACGGGGATCCATTCGCTTAAACAAAAAATGGCGCTATCAGCTAAGAATAAGCCCTTGAGCTTAGACGCTGCCATCATAAAACGCCCAAAACTTACCGCAATACAAAAAAACAGGAGATCAAATGAAAATGAAATGACTAAAGGACGGACGAAAGTATGGAGATGGATCATGCAGAAGCACCAGAGAACGTAACGGATTCGTGTGAAACAAAAGTAAAGAAGGGATATGACTTGGAGGATAACAGTAAAAACCAACCAAAAGTTATATATAAAGACAATGGCATTGCCAGCAACAAGGAAAAACTCTCTATGCAGGTAGTTGAACCTCTCTCTTACCCCTCCAACCATAAAGGACCGTATATCGTATACATTGACAAAATGACTGAAAATGGTGAAAGCTTCAATAGACAACATAGAAAACCAATAAATGCATTAGAACTCAATGTAGTTCTTTTTAATCTTAAACTAAAAGATATTTCTGCAAAGCCGAGAGTAAGTCAGTGAAAGCAGCTAATGATTTAATAAACTCTAATTTAAAAATGAAGGGTATGAACCCAAAATACAAAAACATTGTATCTTTAAAACCGGCATAATCTTTCAAATCCCCACCAAATTTTCTCTACCTGAATTAAAAGAGTTCATTTCATCGCCAATAAAATGTGTCAAACAGCCTCATTCTGCCACAGAGCTTAATTGCCCGGCTAGAAAGAGTGCTTTTGCTATACAAAAATGCATGACAGTCGAAAATATTTCTAGAGTAGAAGTTAAAACCAAATTCCCTGCTTTATTTGAGAAGCAATCCCCTTACTAACGGATTTCCCTCTACTACAGCAAGGCATTCACAATTAGTAGTACAAATAAATCAAAACCGTATAAATAAAAATAGGAATGCACAAGCCACTATGAATAGCTATAGAGCTGCAATTTAGGATAACAGCTATTCTCTTAGTGAAAAATTCATTACTCCTTCTTCACAATCTTCCATTTTTTCACAGTTATCTCAACCTTCCAATTTTGCACAGCACCAACAAAACCTTTCTCCCTCCCAACCTATTTCTTTTACACAGTTTTCAGCCTTAGATACCGCTGAAAACAGTTTAATTTCAATTTCCTCTCAAATTTCTTCGTTTTTATTAGAAAATAATGCAGACATTCTAGCAGAAGCTAGAACATTTTTAGAAGATCTAAGAACACGTATAGCCAAAACAAACTCTGAAATTGATGTGCAAAACAAACATGATTTTAATTTATTTTTTATATTTTTTTTTAGAAGCATTTTATTTTTATGTTTACTTTTAACTTGTTTTTTATTCTTTTTTTATTTTTGGTTTGTTTTCATGAAAATATTGCAATATAATATTCAAAGTCTGACAGCCAAAAATAACAAACAGCTTCTCGAACTTTTTTTAGTTAACAACAACGTTGACATTGCTCTTTTCCGAAATCTGGATTAAAAATAATGCTATGTGCAGTCTTTCTAATTTTAATTTCGTATGTAAGCCCCGTAATGACAGTTATAGCGGTGTAGGAATTTATATTAAAAAAATATTAAATTTAAAATCATCAACTGCGACATTCAAATTGAAATAATTGGAATCAATCTCTCAATCTAAAGCACAATATTAATGTTTTCCGTGTATATACTCTTCCCAGTACTAGCATAAATGTTTTCGAGAAAGGTTGTAGAGATGCTCTTATGACGGCAGCGGCTCTTGGGGGACTATCTATAGTAGGTGGTAACCTAAATGCTAAGTCGTCAATTTGGGGAAACTCTACTCATGATAATAAAGGTCAAGTTTTAGAACAAATCCTTATTTCTGCAGGTTTTTTCTGCTTGAATGATGGTTCTCCCACATACTCTCCTTATCCGCCTTATTTTTCTGCACTTGATCTAACATTTGTAAACAAAGACAGGGAGGTCTTTGAGGGAAACCTCAATTGGTCTACCTCAAATTCTAAAATTTCAAATAGCAATCACTTCCCAATAATATAAGAATTGACTAATATTGCTGCTACTACAAATAACCATAAGCTTCTTCAATCTCAAGTTTTAGACGATTTTTTCAATATAAAAATACTTCTCTTTATAATCTCACAAATACAACAAACAATATTTTAAAAAGAAATACAGTTAAAATAAATGAGAAAAACAAATATATTCCAAAGAAATACTGGGACGAGACCTGAGAGAGACTTTTCAGATTAAGAAATGCTAGCAGACAAAAATATTACAAAACCAAGCTGTTATCAGACGCAAAAATTTTCTTTGAAAATAACATACAACTTAATAACTATTTTTACAAGGTAAGAAAAGAGAATATGAATAAATTAGCAGATGATTTGACAAACCCAAAGTCAATGAAAGAAATGTGGCAAACTATTAAATCTTTAAAATCCTACAAACAAATTAAACCCACCAGCAGACAATTTAGCGATTCTGATCACATTGCTTTCCTTCATCAGATTTCCTCAGCTGCAGATACCGCAGAATGTATTCAAATGGATTTTCCCTCCTTTGACATTCAAACCATAAATAGAATGTATTTTTCTGCATATGAACTCACTAAATTCTTAAAAACACGTAACCCCAATTCCGCAAAAGGTCCAGACAACATTTCTTATAGCATGCTTCTCTCCTTACCCCCTGACGAAGTCCAAAATTTGGAATCTATGGTTAATGAAATTCTTAACGATGGCACAGTACCAGATTCTTCGCGTAGAATTAAAGTTGTTCCGGTTCCAAAAAAAAACACCGATTCGTCTATAATGACAAATAATCGACCAATCTGTCTTTTAAGCGTGTGGCGATCATGTTTTCTGCCATCTGGCATCGCTGAAAACTCCTCAGAATGGATTGGTATCAAAAAACCTCTCTGGGCACACTCTTCGAAGAACCACGCTAAAAAGCCCACTAAGGAAACAGATCTCAATTCTGAACAATCACTCCGTATAAAAAAGTACAAAATATATATTAGCATCCAAGTTCTGTGTTTTACTTAAGAGCAGGACTTACCTTGGTTTGAAGGCAAACCATAATTGGTGACCCCAGACGATTCAAACATCTGCAATCAAAGCGAACGCACCTCGACTTACTCAGAACTTCAACATAACCTCAAACAATGCCGGATAACGAAGACTTCGTCGACGCGCAGGAACCACTGCAAATTCCTGATGCAAGGGCTGTGAACTCGGTATTTGCCAAGATGCCCTTCCCTCAACTACATTCCATTACCAACATCGAAATGTTTTTCACCAAACTGGAAAGCTGGTTTTTGGTGCAAGGTCTCGGTGCACGCAAAGAACAGGAGAAATACGCAGCAGTAATTGCGTATGCTGATCCCAAATACCTGGATCAAGTGCACGATCTTGAAAATAACCCACCACAAACAAACCCGTACTCAACCCCCAAACAAGCAATTTGGTCAAAATTTGCCGAATCAGAGATGGTGCGCCTCGACAGACTTGCGACAGGAATTCAACTAGGTGACGGTCGTCCAAGTCATCTACTCAGCCAACTACAGCAAACTAACGCCACCAATGACGAATCGGTTGTACGTCGCTACTGGATCAAGCGCTTACCACCTCCCGCGCGTGCTGTAATCGTAGGTCTGCTCGAAAGCTCTCCCAACACCACCCTCGCCCAGCTTGCAACTGCTACCGACGCTGTGATGGATTCCCTTAACTACGACACTTCAGATCACATGTGTGCAGTATCACAGCAAAACACCCACCACGCTTCACAGGAGGATCGCATCACACAGCTGGTTAAACGCCTGGATGACAATGACAAGATGCTACACCAGATCAACAACAAACTGAGTCAGCTCCTTGGCACCACCAATCAGCAACGCGGTCGGAGCTACAATCGATAGCCCAGCAACAACAGTTTCCGCAGTAACACACCATCCAGGGACAATTCTAACCCTCAATTTTGCTGGTACCACAACAAGTACGCAGACAGTGCCCAACGTTGCATCCAACCGTGCTCTTTTCATGCCAACAACAGTTCAAAAAACTAAGCTCCACCGTTGGAAATCAACAGGGCAGCTCCGACGGTCGTAACGCAAATGCCTCACAACGCTACCCATTGTTTAAAGTAAACATCTGCAGAATTTCATCCTCCAACCGTCTCTTCGTTCCGGACTCCAAATCGGGTAAAAGTTTTCTCATCGACACTGGAGCTGACGTATCTGTTATACCACCAAAAACAATTAATCGAGACATCAAAGCTAATAATAACCATACACTATTCGCAGCCAATGGAACAGCAATCCATACTTATGGTACCACCCGCCTTACACTGGATCTCGGCTTGCGCCGCCCTTTCACATGGATTTTTACCATAGCCGATACGAAAATCTCAATCATTGGCTCAGACTTCTTGCAGCACTTTAATCTCCTGGTTGATCTTAAAAACTCGAAGTTAGTTGATGTCGAAACACGCCTATCATGCTGCGGTATATTTAGCCGACAATCAATTGCGGAAATCAGGACATATAACATTCACTGCGAATTCTCCAAGCTACTGGAAGAATTTAAGGACATCACACAGCTTAACTCATCTCCTCCTCAAGCAACAACCGCCAAAGTTACACACTGCATTGAAACCAAAGGCTCTCCACCATTCGCTAGGCCCAGAAGACTTAGCCCAGAAAAATTTCACGCAGAAAAAAGTGAGTTCCAGTATCTGATCAACCTCGGCGTTTGCCGCGCGTCAAAAAGCCCTTACGCCTCCCCGTTACACATGGTCCGTAAGGCTAGTGGTGAATGGCGTCCATGCGGCGATTACCGAGCTCTCAATGCCCAAACCACCCCAGATCGGTATCCCTTACCACACATTCAAGACTGCAGTCACATATTTTTCGGGAAGCACGTATTTTCAAAGATCGATCTAAACCGAGCATACCATCAAATTCACATCGAGGCTCGAGACATCCCCAAAACGGCCATAACTACACCTTTTGGATTATTCGAATTCACCCACATGACTTTCGGACTGTGCAACGCGGCGCAAACATTCCAACGATACATGCATTCCGCATTCTCAGAGATGGATTTTGTCTTCGTTTACGTCGATGACATCGCGGTTGCATCAGTTAACATGGAGCAGCACCAACTTCACCTCCGCAAAGTATTTGAACGACTGCGCCAATTCAACCTCACCATAAATCCAGCTAAATGTAGTTTCGGAAAGAAGTCGATCGATTTCTTAGGCCATCATATCGATTCAAACGGCATCAAACCACTGCCAGAGAAAGTAAAGGCCATTTTGGATTTCCCTCTGCCCAAAGTCGCAAAGGAGCTACGCAGGTTCTTGGCAATGATTAACTTCTACAGGCGATTCTTGCCAAATGCAATTCAACATCAGGAACCGCTAAACCAACTTATCCCTGGAAATAAGAAGAATGACTCAACTCCAATCACTTGGACTGCCGCTACTATCAACGATTTCGGTGAATGTAAGCGAACTCTTGCAGAGACAACGTTACTTGTACACCCTGCGCCACTTTCTCTCTGCACAGATGCAAGCGATTTCGCAGTTGGAGCAGTATTTCATCAAGTCGTGAGCGGCCAGTTTCAACCAACGGGATTTTTCAGTGTAAAGTTAACTGAAACGCAACGCAAGTATAGCACACATGATCGAGAACTGCTCGCTATATACCTCAGCATCAGACACTTTCGCTACATGCTAGAAGGAAGAACGTTTGACATTCGCACAGACCATAAACCTTTGGTATACGCTTTTTCGCAAAAACCTGAAAAAGCCTCCCCACGGCAACTTCGACAATTGGATTTCATTAGCCAATTTACTACCTCTATCGTGCATGTGGCTTGAATTGAAAACACTACTGCTGACGCGCTTTCCCGCATCTCAACCATCGAACGCGAAATTATCGACTACAACCAACTCAGCATCGCACAAGCAAGTTGCAAAGAACTTAAACGACTACTGAACGACAACACCACTGCATTGCAGTTGAAGTCAATCAGCATTCCCAACTCTACCAATTCAATAGTTTGCGATTTATCTACTTCCAGCGTGCGACCTTTTGTTCCAAAGCCTCTAAGGAAGAACGTCATCAGAAAACTACACAACATTTCTCACAGTGGAGTTGGATCAACTATAAAACTTATCAAGCAACGCTTCGTATGGCCCTCAATGCACAAGGAGATTTCTCAATTTGTAAAACACTGTACACCTTGCCAAAAATCGAAGATTTCCAGACACGTCCGCTCGCCGCTGCAGCAGTTCACGCTTAATACACAAAGATTCGATCACACCAATTTAGATCTCATCGGACCATTACCATAATCAGGTCAATATAGATACTGTTTAACAATCATTGACCGTTATACACGTTGGCCAGAAGCCATCGCAATCGAGGACATGCACGCCAACACGGTAGTCTCTGCACTCATCGGCTCGTGGATCTCAAGATTTGGAGTTCCAGCCCGCATCACATCGGATCAGGGCAGACAGTTTGAGTCCCAATTGTTTCATGAATTGTCACGACTGCTAGGAATAGACCACCTTCGCACAAAAGCATATCACCCACAAGCAAACGGAATCATCGAACGCTGGCACAGAACACTTAAAGCAGCCATTATGTGCAAAAATCGTGTAAATTGGCCACAAAAACTTCCACTGATCCTGCTCGGGTTGCGTTCAGCATTCAAGCCAGACATCCAAACAACATCAGCACAACTTGTGTACGGAACAACCCTTCGCCTTCCTGAAGAATTTTTTCATCAAAAGTCCAATTTCCAACCGCAAACTGACTTCGCAAAGGAACTGGAGGAAATCATGCGAGAAATACGGCCCATCCAGACGGCACATCACGACTCCTCCAAGCCATTTGTTTTTAAAGAGCTGAAACAGGCAACTCACGTCTTCCTACGCAACGACACCGTCCGTGGATCCCTTCAACCGCCTTACGATGGCCCTTTTGAAGTGAAAGAAAAGCAATCCAAATACTTCACTATAAACACCGGCACTCGATGCATTGAGGTGTCTATAGACCGACTCAAGCCCGCCTTCATCGAAACTCCGCAGCCAATTATTCCACCCCCAAATCCATCCAGTGACTTCAGCAACAGGATCGAAGACACCGCAACGACCCCTGCTGTTAACCAATCTTCAAGACCTCGTAGTACAATTAGACTCCCTGTTCGGTTTACAACATGAAATCTATGGGGAGTACTGTGGCGATCATGTTTTCTTCCATCTGGCATCGCTGAAAACTCCTCAGAATAGATTGGTATCAAAAAACCTCTCTGGGCACACTCTTCGAAGAACCACGCTAAAAAGCCCACTAAGAACACAGATCTCAATTCTGAACAATCACTCCGTATAAAAAAGTAAAAAGTATATATTAGCATCCAAGTTCTGTGTTTTACTTAAGAGCAGGACTTACCTTGGTTTGAAGGCAAACCATAAGCGTTTTGCTCCACAGCTCACTGCATTAATGATGTTGGTAATAATATAGCTAATCTTAAAGCTAAAGGTTTTCATGTCACAGCAGCAGTTTTAGATAAAAGTCAAGCCTTTGATTCAGTCAATATTCCAATTTTAGCAAAAATTCTTATAATTAGTGGTTTTAACATTCTAGATATTAACTTTGTAATCAGTTTCCTAAGTAAAAGAATTTTAATAATGGGTAACTCCGAAATTACTGCACTTTATTTTGATACGCGGACGATTTCTTCCTTATTACTTTTGACAAAGATTTTATGACTGCAAGAAATGTTCTTGAGCATAAAGTAAGCGTTTTTAGGGAAATGTGCAATTCTATTTATTTAACTTTTAACCCTTTAAATCGTCTGTGCTGCATTTTAATAACAGGAAATTATTAAATATTATGTGCAATAATGTAGCTATTAACGATGTAGATCAAGTTATTTATTTAAGTAGGACCATTATTATAAATAATTCCTCTATAGGACATGTCAAACATATCATAGCCAAAGCTAATAAAACAAATATGTTCCTTAATATGCTAAGTGGTTGTCGCTTTGACATTCATCTTAGTAAGGCCCTAAATCTTTTTAAGGCTTTTGTAAGACCCAAATACGAAAATGCCTGCTCTTTAGAGCTGTAAAAACATCGATAGTGCCCCTACTCGATGTTTTCGATAGTGATAGTCCAAACCATCGATATTTTCGATAGTATCAATCGAATTATTATTTAATTCTTTATTTTGTGTTTTAAGCCTACTTGCTTTCAATTTTTTTAATTGCGAGGTATGAATACCGCTGCGACAAAAACCATACAATGTATTAGACACACATAAAAACAAATAGGTTAAAAATTTAAAAGATTTTGATTCTAATAATTACTTATATTTTTTTTTTTATTCATAAGTTAGAAAACTTAAAATTTCTCGTATGCTTTAAAAAGTCGTTATAAGCCATTATCGTTTGCCTTCTGATGCTAAAATCGAGAACATTAAAACTATTAATGAAAAACCAAGCACATTTCATAAACATGTTTTTTTTATTGATTATAATTATAAGCGAAAACATGATAACAAATTAAAGTTAAGAACCAGTTAAGATAATAATGATTATAATGAAATTAACAAAAGAGAGATCATCCGTTCCTCGGGAATTACATGATATTGTTATAGTTGATTATAAATTAAATAAAGTTAAGAACTACTTGAGATTATAATGAATATAATGAGATTAACAAAAGAGAGATCATCCGTTCCTCGGGAATTGTTGTTGATTACGAATTAAACAAAGAAAACGTTTGATAAAAAATAAAATAACAAGTTTAGATAATCCATTCTTTGGAAAACTACTCTTAATGACTTTGTACCACAAAAAATTTAATTCAGCAGCCACTGATTTTTCTTAAGCATAAGGAGCGTGTTTAAATGCTTTGGCTTCAAATAAGTTCGTCTATCCGATATAATTTGACCGGCTCTACTAAACATCCTCTCCGATTCGGTAGATGAAGCCGGGATGCAGAGATACCGCTTGACGACTTTAGCCAAGCTTGGGTATTCCAAGAAATGAGTCTGTAGATAAGAAAACGGATACATATATAATTTTTAAACATTTTATATAATTTGAAAAATATTATTTTATTTATTTTATTTTATTTTATTATTATTAATTACCTTCCAATACGTAAGAGGATCCAGAGACTGCATAGAGTTAGGCTTCTCTGTGTACTGCCTAAGTGCCAAGATTAAGTCCACCCTCTTGTTTTTGATTTTAGTTTGACATTTTTCTTCAACGTACCCAATTAGGGACAATCCGTCGACCCCTATTTGTGATTGTTCTTCTGGCTCTAATTCGATTGTAGGAGAAATTGTTAGCTCATCCTCTAACGCCTTCATGGCCTCCGCGGCGTTGAAAGGACTTCTAAAGGCCTCCTTCTTAAATCTCGGATCCAACATAGTGGCAATCCCAGTTACCGTCCTTTTCTCGAACTGAAACAATCGAGCTTCAACTCCTTTCTTTAATAATTCACAGACTTCAAGTCCTTCTGTGGTTTGCAATTTGGTTGTAATTTTTTCTAGGTTTGGGTACAATCCGCACGCCACCGGTATTATTAAAGAAATTGTCACCTTTGTATCGCCAGAGACATAATGCGTAGCATCGTCAAACATTTTTAAAAGCTCGCAAATGTCAGTCAGCAGGTTTATTTCATCTGCATTTAACATCTGCTCCGACTTCGGAGTATTTAACAGAACACCAATGGTTTCTTTGGCTAAGTCGTTGTAATGACGTCGTTGTTGTTGTCATCTATTAAACAAAACACACAAGACATACATACATATACGTACACTAATGAATTATATTGATTTACCTGTTCTTGTTGCAAAAAACTTTTCCATTTTTCACTTTTCATAAATTTTTCGTTTTTTCTGGAACCACGCTTCTGCAACTAGTGATGTTAAATAAACGCGATACATCGATGGTGGAAAAAAAAATCGAGGTATCGCGCAGCCCAGCCACTACCGATATTACTATCGATGTTTTTACAGCTTTACTGCTCTTCCTTCGCTATCATTTCGAAAAAAATACAAAACAATATTAAGGTCTATGCAAATTTTTGCCAATTCCCATACACGACTTAATAGAAAAAATGAAAACAAAGACATGGTTCCTACTTCAAGGGTTGAAATAATCTTTGACGGTGCAAGTTATCTTTCTATACACTAAAGTTAAGGTCGAACTATTTGTTCCTTTTAGTCAATGTTTCAGATGTTTCAGATTTGGTCATTTTGTCCAACACTGCAAACAAAATCATGAAATTAGTCGAGATTGTTCCTTCTTGCATTCAAGAGAGGAAAAATATGTCGTTTTAAAGTGCGCAAATTGCAAACAGCCTCATTCTGCCACAGAGCTTAATTGTCCGGCTAGAAAGAGTGCTTTTGCTACACCCAGATAAAAAAGAACGAAAAAAATCAAGGACATTTTAAATGAAATGCGAACAATCCGTTCTCCATTTTTAGTTCTCACATTTCGAACGTTTGTCACGAAAGTCGAACGGTGTTGGTAACCATTTCTACCGACGAACAACTTGGTTCCAAATTGCGAAAAATGTTCTCAGATATCGAACGCCGTTCATGAAAAAGCTGCGATAGACGCGTTAAAGTCTATTGAAATCGATAAATTATCAACATCGTTCATAAAAACATGTATGTAGGTCTAGTGTCCCGATTGTCCGCACTCGAAAAATTCGCTCGGTGGTCCAGCTGCTAGAGCGTCCGCCTCCGACACATGGTAGCACAGTTTCGAGTCCGCGAGAAGACCGTTGTGAATTGTAAGTTTTATTAAAATATTATTTCTAATGTTTATATGTACTTTTATTAATAAATAAATACTTTGTTTTCAGCAAAATATCCAAAATACATTGAATTCTAGCAATAACAAAACATAAGGTGGGAAATTAAATAAATCCCTACCAGGCGTCCACAAAGTCTAGCGTGTACACAAACCTCGTTTTTTTTTTAGATTTTTATGTTCTCAGGTTAAGCCCGAAATGTTCTTAAGCTGACACCATTCGTTCGGAACCCGACCCTAAAGTTTCGGTCACATTTTACGAACGACCGTTCATGAACTGTCAACAAACGGGCTCACGCACTTTTTGACAACGATTGGTCTTGATTTTTGAACGTTTCGAACGGATTTTTTTCTGGGTGTATACAAAAATGCATGACAGTCGGAAAATCTTTCTGGAGTAGAAGTTAAAACCAAATTCCCTGCCTTATTTGAAAAGCAATCCACTAACTCTTGCGAAATTTTAAATTCCTCGGATTTCCCTCTACTACAGACCCAGAAAAAATCTGCCATACCTGTGATGCAAAACAATAGCACGGCTGCTGCAGAAAACATTCACAATTTTATTCCCTACAATAAAGTACACTCAGAGAAAAAACCAAGCACATTGGGCTTCTTTAAAGCCCAAATGGTCACAAAACTTCGACAGGTACGAAATGGGCTTGTTTTTTCATTTCAAGAACGTTTTGTTCTTAAACCGGTATTCTTAATTTGAGAACATTTTCGGGCGAAATTAAGTGTGTGTTCTACTTGATTTAAGTAAGAAATCTTCTTTATTTAAGTATAAATACAACTTTATTTTAGTATGAATTGTACTTTAATTAAGTTTAAGAATTCGCAAATCAAGTATGAATTGTACTAAAATGAAATATAATTAAGTCCGTAATATAGCCATATTTATTCTTAAAACAGGTCTAAAATATTCTTAAATGAACCATGGCCAATGCTTATATCGAGATGATATGCAGCTTGCATCAAAAATATATAATTTTCACTTTAAGCTGGACTTAGTCTTCAGAAAAGAATTATTCATACTACACTCAAGAACAGTATGTACTCATTTTAACTATTAAAATGCATTATCTTTAACATAACTTGGTCTTATAATAAGAACAAATCATGCTCCATTAAAGAGTTTACAATTCCATATTCCAGCCGAAAAAGATCTTTACATAAGAACTTATAATTCTTCAATTAAGAAGGCATTGGGCTTGCAGAAAAAAAGTTTTTTTTAGTTTTTGTTTTATTTTATTGTTTTAATGTATCGCATCATTGAGTTTGTTGATTCCTATTGTTGTATAATACTGGAAACTTAAAAAGGAAATAATACATACAGTTTTGCAACTTGCGCTATATGTTAGACATACATCAGCCTTATATAGGACTTAGAATTATTTTAAGTATAGACATGAATTAAAAGGGATATGAATTCTTGAATGATTTTTTCATATATGTACAAGCGCGCAGTCGATGGTAAAACCGCGCACAGATGAATGCTGATCAAGTAATCCTGGAAATCTGTGAAAAACCAAAAAAATAAAAACAAAACAAAAAATTACTGATGTAGTTGCGCATAAAATAATTTCAAAATAGTTAATAGTTAATTTAATAAGGACAAATTATGAAAATTAGAATATTTACCAATTTTCTTTCATAATTTTGCTTGTTTAAGCAGCCCTTTACAAGATTCCTTTGAAATGTTGTAGTCATAGAAATTGAAGACTTTATTTTTGAACGTCTCCCATTTCGAAAACAAAAACGAGCTTCTCCTCGGGTACATCATTTCAAAATCAATTTCAATCTATAAGTAAAAAATGAAATGGTTATATATTTATATAATACATTTTATCCCGTTTTTCAAGAACTTACCAATTCAGTTGACTGGGCTTGGGCGAATTTTGACCAGACAGCGAAAAACTCTTAGCTGTCAAGTTGTTTGACCTCTTGTTGGCGAAGATGGAAGGGTTCTTCCATTTCTCGCACACTAAGTCCCAATTGTCACCATCTCTATTAACAGAAAGCTTTAGCGAAAGTGCGATACGATTTTTTTTACCGTCTCGGGAAATGAAGTATTAATCCTATAAAATTAATTAAAAATATCAGTAAAAATCAAAATTAAAAGCTCTTCAATAAAATTTTACCTTGCATTTCTCTTCGCCAGGTAAGTAAAAGCAAATTTCGTCCAGCAGCAGACTAAAATCGGAATATTTGATAGTTATCCCTGTTGAGACGATTTCCTCAAGGATAATGCTTATAAGATCGTTCTTCATATCCAGGCTTAAAGACATCTGTTTTATTCCTTGATCCAAAATAGCTTTTCCTCTATTGGTCTCCGTCAATAAAGTGCCCAAGCTTTTGCCTAGGCGGCGTCTTCAGCGATTTGGTTATGTTTGTGAGACGCAACTGCGATTCAATATCTGGTCCAAGCTGCATTCAAAAATATTTAATACTTGTTAAAACTTCAGAAACTACTTACTATTTATTTTCTCCAAGACAGCAGCTTCTCTCGAAATCTTAACCTAGGACCCAAAGGTGGAACGGCTTCCTTCAAATTTTGCTTAGCTAAAATATTTTTTAAATCATCGTATTGAATTTGTGCATCTAAGAATATTTTATTTATTATATTTCAGTCTTAAATATGTACATGCATACAGTGTATAACATTAATATTCAGGTTTTTTTTGTGCATGTTTATCAATTAAGTTTAAGGAAAAGTATTAATATATAGAAATCTATGAAAAGGTTATAAAATAAGCTTTAATTCTGTATCATTACATTTTTTTGTTTTTATTAGTTTCAAACCTTTTATTCACGCTTAAAGTTAAAAAAAAAAACCGAGTATTAATGTTATACACTGTATATACATATTTACATATATAGATAGACTGGCAAAGCACTTGGTCGGGCTTGCATAAGCCGTTGCGATAAAAATGATAATTCTGTAAGAATCTTTAAAAATGTAGTATAACTTGTTAAATAAAAACCCGCATAACTTTATTTTTGGATCGCAATTATTAATGCAAGCCTAAACATGTGCTTTGGCAGTGTATCTACATATGTTATGTATTTTTAAATGTGTGTTGACAAGTCACAACACCCCCCAGTCGTAAATGACAGCATTCCAGCACGCGTTCTTTCATTATGAAATGGCATCGAAAAGGTGTTCCGGAAGTGATGAGTCTGTCCATTCTTTTTACACGGGTGCGGGACAAAAAAGAATGCACCCGTTGCATGCTTCTGGAAGCATATATCTGGAATGCACCTGGAAGCAACATACTAAACTCCTTCTGGGTGTACTCTTTTTTAATGCACCTGTAACGTGTACCCAGGAATGCACCTAGAAGCATTCAAAAACGAAATATCTGGAAGTTTTCCCCAGGAATACATAAAACTGGATTTCAATTTCATATTTATTTTCATTTCAATATTCAAAAACGCAACTAATTTTTAATCGGAGTAACTCCCCTTCTGTACGGTGCTTTGGTGCTTCCTTCTTGTTTATGTACTTTTGTCATTTACGCAGTTCAGTCCTTGGTGTGCCCATTCATTTTTTGCGATTCTGAAAAATATAAAGCAAATTGAATATGAAATATGTGTATATACATTACAAATATACAATATGTTTATATTGTATGTACAATTTACATACAAATAGTTATTATTTTATTTGTTTAATATGTTTTTAGTTTGAATGTTCAGTGTACATGTACTGTGTTATTTTATTGTGTTCATATTGAACTAAATTATCTACACTTTACTTACCTGTGAAAATATTGATGTAAAATTGGTGGCAGAAAGCAACAAACTTTTTCAAAACACGTGGCACGAACTTCACTTTTCAGAACTAAAAATGCAACTGACGAGAAATGCAAGAGGCAAGAAAAACCGCTCGCTTCCTTGCATGTTCCCTTTTGTCTTTATTATTTGTTTGTCAAGAGAACAGTTCCGAAAAAAGACGATTGTAAAAAAATGGGCATCGGCAACCTTCGGGTTTGAGTTTGGTTTTTTTACATTCCCACTAAAATGCTCCTGGATGCACTATATTGAAATACACCCAGATGGCACCCAAAAGACTGCCCCCAGCACGCACAGTTGCTAGTTAAATTTGCACGCGTGTTGCTTTGCGTAAAAAAGATACGACCCAGAACTATTTCTTTCGGAATACGTTCCCGAAACGGGTGTTTGGGCATGCCTCTGGATGCATTATTCTGAAACACTTCTAGAAGGCACCGCAATAGAATGCACCCAGCACGCACATTTGCCTTGCAAAATTTGCATGCGTGCTGTTTTGCGTAAAAAAGGTACGACCCAGAACTATGTTTTTTTAAAACACGTTCCGCAACTTACGACTGGGTTAGCACTCAAAAATGTACATAAACATGTACAATGCACATGTAAATACGTAAATATGCACATAAATAAGTACATATGTATTTAGCGAAAAAAAACTATAAAAAGTGAGCACTTTTCGCGGTACGGTTCTATGTACATATGTAATTTGTAGTATTTTGCCTGTATAAGTATGTTTGCTCAATGTAGTTTTCCAGGAATACCAAGTGCACAATTATTACTTCACTTCAATTCACAATTATTACACATTGGATATGGCATTATTATTACTTACTTTCGAGGTGATCCCGAACATCTTCCAGTTCATATTCTTTTAAAAACTCTTCCAGCTTCGCGTCACTAATTGCACTTATTTTCACATAACTTTGACACACGCGATCAGATCAAAAGTGAATATCTCCTTTCTAGAGCTGGGGCTACCATTCAATTGTATCAATATATCTAATATCATCTCGTGTTGGTATCGAGATTTTTGTTCTATAGTAAACTTTACCTATGGTATGTATTACGTTAAACGTTTTTGGATTTAAATTTATTAAAATATTAGTTTTATTAATATTAATATAGATAGTTCTTTATACTTTTTTTCATGTTTTGATTCAAATGAATACTTTTAATTTTGGGCAAGCTTCAAACTATCGATATTTTTTCAGCCCATCGCTTACATTATAGGAAAACACTTGCACTTGTGTTAATTTTTTTGCAACAAAATTGCACAATTGTGGATGTGTATAAGCGATTAGGCGTAGATTGGACTGTATGAAAAATGCAGACGTATTTCCTTATTCCGTTTCAGAGTACATATGTATATAAGGACAATTATCAATTTTTTACTTCCTTCTCCGATCTAAACACAAAATGTGCTTGTTTGGAGAACATCCTTATTAATTATAAATAATAACCAATTCGTCATGTTTTTTGTTCATATGTACAATTCTTAATGTTTTGAAAATACATAGAAGCGTACGGTAATATTTAATAATTAATTATTAATTTCCTATTTCTTTCTCTGATCTAAGCACAAAAAGTGCTTGAGGATCTGTTTTATAACATTTTTTAATGTTTGCGATTTTTGTCTACACTACACTAAGTGCAAAATCTATTTAAATTAAGCAACATTTGTTCTTTTTTAGCAAACATAATAAGAGCGTTATATTATTGACTTAAGCACAAACTGTACTTGTTGGTATACTTTATATTTTTGATGTTTTGTACTATAAATGAGAATAATTCATTCCTATTTTAGGGATACTAAAACCTGATTTTTCTTGAATCAAAAACATTTTCGTATAGTTTGGGCTTTAAGAATGATTTATTCTTGATTCAAGACGCGCAGCATATTCATCAGCAAACATAAGAAGTGCGTTATATTATTGATTTAAGCACAAACTGTACTTGTTGATATACTATTTATTTTTGAAGTTTTGTAGTACTAATGAGAATAATTAATTTCTATTTTAAGAATACTAAAACCAAATTTTCTTAAATTAAGTACTTTTAGTGATCACGTTGAGAATATTCGTGCTTACCAAGAAACATTTTTTTTCAGAATATATTATACTTAGGAAAGGCAGAAATCGTACTTGTTTGGTCCTGTTTATTGAATAATGTTCTCGAATCAAGCACTTTTTCGGATAATTTGTGTTTTAAGAACGATTTATTCTTAATTCAAGAACGCTCAACGTACTCATTCTTAAAACAAGCCCAAAAAGTACTATCCGAAATCAAGTATAAATCGCGCACAAATTTAGGATGCGTTTTTTTCTGAGTGTAGTAAAAATAAATCAAAATTGTATAAATGAAAATAGGAATGCACAATCCACTATGAATAGCTATAGAGCTGCAATTAAGGATAACAGCTGTTCTCTTAGTGATAAATTCATTACTACTTCTTCACAATCTTCCATTTTTTCACAGTTATCTCAACCTTCCAATTTTGCACAGCACCAACAAAACCTCTCTCCCTCCCAACCTATTTATTTTACACAGTCTTCACCCTTAGAAACCGCTGAAAACAGTTTAATTCAATGCTTTTAATTTATTTTTTATATTTTGGTTTTTAGAAGCATTTTATTTTTATGTTTACTTTTTACATGTTTTTTTTTTCTTTTTTGTTTTTTGGCTTATTTTCATGAAAATTTTGCAATATAATATTCAAAGTCTGACAGCCAAAAATAACAAACAGCTTCTTGAACTTTTTTTAGTTAACAACAACGTTGATATTGCTCTTTTCCGAAATCTGGATTAAAAATAATGCTATGTGCAGTCTTTCTAATTTTAATTTCGTATGTAATGACAGTTATAGCGGTGTAGGAATTTATATTAAAAAAATATTAAATTTAAAATCATCAACTGCGACATTGAAATTGAAACAATTGGAATAGCTACTATCAATCTAAAGCACAATATTAATGTTTTCAGTGTATATGCTCTTCCCAGTACTAGCATAAATGATTTCGAGAAAGGTTGTAGAGATGCTCTTATGACGGCAGCGGCTCTTGGGGGACTATCTATAGTAGGTGGTAACCTAAATGCTAAGTCGTCAATTTGGGGAAACTCTACTCATGATAATAAAGGTCAAGTTTTAGAACAAATCCTTATTTCTGCAGGTTTTTTCTGCTTGAATGATGGTTCTCCCACATACTCTCCTTATCCGCCTTATTTTTCTGCACTTGATCTAACATTTGTAAACAAAGACAGGGAGGTCTTTGAGGGAAACCTCAATTGGTCTACCTCAAATTCTAAAATTTCAAATAGCAATCACTTCCCAATAATATAAGAATTGACTAATATTGCTGCTACTACAAATAACCATAAGCTTCTTCAATCTCAAGTTTTAGACGATTTTTTCAATATAAAAATACTTCTCTTTATAATCTCACAAATACAACAAACAATATTTTAAAAAGAAATACAGTTAAAATAAATGAGAAAAACAAATATATTCCAAAGAAATACTGGGACGAGACCTGAGAGAGACTTTTCAGATTAAGAAATGCTAGCAGACAAAAATATTACAAAACCAAGCTGTTATCAGACGCAAAAATTTTCTTTGAAAATAACAAAAAACTTAATAACTATTTTTACAAGGTAAGAAAAGAGAATATGAATAAATTAGCAGATGATTTGACAAACCCAAAGTCAATGAAAGAAATGTGGCAAACTATTAAATCTTTAAAATCCTACAAACAAATTAAACCCACCAGCAGACAATTTAGCGATTCTGATCATATTGCTTTCCTTCATCAGATTTCCTCAGCTCCAGATACCGCAGAATGTATTCAAATGGATCTTCCCTCCTTTGACATTCAAACCATAAATAGAACGTGTTTTTCTGCATCTGAACTCACTAAATTCAAAAAACACGTAACCTCAATTCCGCAAAAGGTCCAGACAACATTTCTTATAGCATGCTTTTCTCCTTACCCCCTGACGAAGTCCAAAATTTGGAATCTATGGTTAATGAAATTCTTAACGATGGCACAGTACCAGATTCTTGGCGTAGAATTAAAGTTGTTCCAGTTCCAAAAAAAAGCACCGTCGTCTATAATAACAAATAATCGACCAATCTGTCTTTTAAGCGTTTTGCTCCACAGCTCACTGCATTAATGATGTTATTAATAATATAGCTAATTTTAAAGCTAAAGGTTTTCATGTCACAGCAGCAGGTTTAGATATAAGTAAAGCCTTTGAATTAAATGCTGAATAGTCAATATTCCAATTTTAGCAAAAATTCTTATAAATAGTGGTTTTAACATTCTAGATATTAATTTTATAATCAGTTTCCTAAGTAAAAGAATTTTAATAATGGTTAACTCCGAAATTACTGTGAATAAGGGAGTCAGCCAAGGAAGCTGTCTCAGTGCAATACTTTTTAATTTGTACACTTCTGAGTTGCATGCCATAAATGATCATCAAAGCACTTTATTGCAATACGCGGACGATTTCTTCCTTATTACTTTTGACAAAGATTTTATGACTGCCAGAAATGTTCTTGAGCATAAGGTAAACGTTTTTAGGGAAATGTGCAAATCTATTAATTTAACTTTTAACCCTCTCAAATCGTCTGTGATGCATTTTAATAATAAAAAGAAATTATTAAATATTATGTGCAATAATGTAGCTATTAACGATGTAGATCAAGTTATTTATTTAGGTAGGACCATTAGTATAAATAATTCCTCTATAGGACATGTCAAACATATCATAGCCAAAGCTAATAAAACAAATATGCTCCTAAATATGCTAAGTGGTTGTCGCTTTGGCATTCATCCTAGTAAGGCCCTAAATCTTTTTAAGGCATTTGTAAGACCCAAATACGATTATGCCTTCGTCTTCCTTCGCTAACATTTCGAAAACAATAACAAACAGTATTAAGGTCCATGCAAATTTTTTGCTTAGGAAATCGCTTGGACTTATTAAATCAACTGCTATTAACATAATATATCATTTAGCAGGAGAACTTCCTCCGGAATATAGAATAAAATTTACAACGGCAAAGGAATTGGCCCAGATTTTCAATTATTGTTTACCAGCAGCTTCTCTTTTGACCAATGATTTCACAGAAAAAAACACTAGCTACATAAAGGTTTACTCGGAATTCAAAGATATTTATGATTCAATTGCTAGTCTAAGGATTTTTTTCCTATAAATCTCGGAAAATATCGGTGGATGCGGATTTCTTTAAGGGTATTATCATATATATATTATATATATATATTTTTATACCCGTTACTCGTAGAGTAAAAGGGTATACTAGATTCGTCGGAAAGTATGTAACAGGCAGATGGAAGCGTTTCCGACCCCATAAAGTATATATATTCTTGATCAGGATCACTAGCCGAGTTGATCTAGCCATGTCCGTCTGTCCGTCTGTCTGTCCGGATGAACGCTGAGATCTCGGAAACTATGAGAGCGAGGCTATTGAGATTTGGCGTACAGATTCCTGAGCTTCTTACGCAGCGCAAGTTTGTTTCAGTAGACTGCCATGCCCACTCTAACGCCCACAAACCGCCCAAAACTGTAACTCCTACAGTTTTGATGCTAGATAGAAAATTTTAACTGAAATGTATTGTTTTCAACAATACCTATCGATTGACCTAAAAAAAAGTTTGCCACGCCCACTTAAACGCCCACAAACCGCGAAAACCTGTGACGCCCACAATTTGCATGCTAGATAAGAAATTTTAACTGAAATGTATTGGTGTCGTCAATACCTATCGATTGATCCAAAAATAAATTTTCCACGCCCACTCTAACGCCCATAACGCTTAAATCTGTCTACCGCCGGTAGGTGGCGCATTTTAATCTCGCTTTGCTGCTTGCATATCTCCATTTCCCTTTGAGTAACGGGTATCTGATAGTCGAGGTACTCGACTATAGCGTTCTTCCTTGTTATATATATAGAGTATATATTATAAAAAATACGTCTTTAGTTAATTCACTCCTCAAAGAAAAACTTGACAATTTAAATAAAAAAGGTTTTGAAATTTTATACACTGACGGCTCAGTTGCCTTTGTTCGTTCCAAGTCTAATACTATTAAAAGTTTTTATGCAAATTCCAATCGTTCTTTGCTAACTGCCGAGCCAACAGCCCTGGAGAAAGCCATAAACTTTGCAAATTCAGAAAATTTGGTCAAAATAGCCATCCTGACTGACAGTTTGGGTGCGCTGCAAACTCTGAAGAAATGCTGTGTATCCAATTGCATAGCATTAGATATCTTTAAATAAATAGAAAACAGTCAAAGTATCCTATATCTCGAATTGCAACACATACCAAGCCACTTAATATCGAAGGAAATGAACTGGCAAATTCCGCAGCCAAAAATGCCAGAATCAAAGGATCATATGTATCCTTGAGATACACTCTAAACGATGCCATCACACATTTATATAATCGCATTATGATTGATTGGGAAAGAGAATATAACGCTTTCTGCCTTGAGAGAAACAGAGGATATTGCCTAATATTTCCATACGTTGACAAAATTCCATGGTTTAAAGACTAAAACTGCAACTTAGGTTAGGTTAGGTAGGAGTGGTTGGAGATTAGATCCTAATCCCCACACTTAGGCCACATTGGGCCCCTTGTGATACCACATGATCTCTGATTAGATCCTTTTCCCTAGCTCATGGGTCATTTGCTATCGCGAAGTATTTTGTTCTTTTTAAGGAACATAAGAGTTTTTGAATACTTACGCCCTGAATGGCCGCCAGGTTCGGAAGTGTGTAGCTACCTAGGGTTTGAAAGCGCTTTAGGTTATGCGCTGGGCAAAAGCATAGGAGATGTTCGATGCTATCCTCTACGTCTATCTGTTTGCAGTTTCGGCAGAAGTCGTGGGAACTGAGTCCCAGCCTGAGCGCATGAGTCCCTATAAGGCAGTGGCCCGTGAGGGCATTTAGGAGAGTGGAGATGTCCTCCCTGCTACATTGTAGGAGAGTTTTTGTTCTTTTCGAGTTTTAGTTTGGCCATGTGAGCTCAGAATTGTGGCATGTTGAGATTGAGCTCCAACGGTTGTTGGAAAGTGCGTACAGTCTCTGCCTGAGACGGAGCTTGCAGGTAGCCATGGGCATACCCACCGTGTTCTTATCGCGAAGGATATCGGCGGTTGTCCCCTGTCTTGCTAGCTCGTCTGCTATGCAGTTGCCCTCAATATTGCGGTGTCCAGGCACCCAGATGAGGTTAATTCTCATATGAGTAGCCATCTCTTTAAGAGATTTGCGGCATTCAGAGATTGTTTTTGAGTTCGTTGTGTAGGAGTCGAGGGCCCTGAGAGATGCTTGACTGTCCGAGAAGATGAAAATATCTATGTCATGATGTGCTGACGTTTCCAGGTTGGTCATGGCTTCCTGAATATTTTGGGAGAATTCGATTTGGTATCTTATACTAGTTCGGTCTTTCCTGGGTTAACTCCCAGTCCACAGACAGCCGCCCACCTGGAGAGGGTGGATAAGGCTGCCTCCAATAGAGTGCAAAGAGTTTGCGGGAATTTGCCCCGCAGTAGGATAACCACGTCGTCCGCGTAGGCTACCACTTTAGTGCCCTCCTCTTCTAGAAGTGATAGTAGTTTGTTGACCATGATTAGCCTGATATGGGTGTCAATTTGCCTTTCCAGGGTCTTCAGCAAGAAGGAAGAGAGACTAATCGGGCGGAAGTCCTTTGGGTTGGTGTTGGAGGGTTTGTCGGCTTTCGGTATAAAAATTACCTTAACGTCCAGCCACCTTGTTGGAATATGGTTTAGAGCAAGGCAGCCGCCGAAGATGGCTGTCAGTCAGGGTAGGGAAATATCTAGTGTCCGTTGTAGCTGGGTCGGGAAGAACCCATCTGGGCCGGGGGATTTGAAGGGCTTAAAAGAGTTAACAGTCCATTGAATTCGACTAGGGTTAGAGATGTTGTCTATACTCTGGTCGTCTAAGTTCTCCTCTATGTAGAGGTCCTTCACTGCATGGGTGTTTTTAGGGAAGTGGGTGTCTAGCAATAGTTCAAGGGTTTCCTGACTGTTTTCCGTCGAGCTGTCAGCATTGGTTTTTAGATAGCCAATGGTTGCTTGAGATTTTGCTAAAATTCTTCTGAGTCTGGATGCTTCCGCAGTAGATTCTATGCTACTGCAGAAATTAGCCCAAGCTCTTCGTTTTGATATTCTAATTTCCTTCTTGTATAGGCTTAGTTTTGTATGATATAAATTCCAGGAGGATTCGCTATTGTTGTATTTAGCTCTATTGAAGTAAGTTCTACACTCTCTTTTAAGGTTCGCCAAGGTTGCGTTCCACCAAGGGGGTTTATGCTTTGCTTTGACTGTTCTGCTTGGACAAGCCCTTTTTAAGGCCTCACCGCAGATATCAGTAAAAGTGTTAACTAGGTTATCTAATTCTTGACGGTTGCGTATGTGTGACGGAGGAGCGTGTAGGTTCCTGTTGAAGAGATTATTGTAGTATCCCCAGTTGGTTAATCTTAGATTAGTGATGTTCTCGGCGAGAGGACAGTCTAGACTTATTGTAAATTCTATGTATCGGTGGTCTGAGAATGAGTGTTCGATCCCCACCTTCCACGCTTCTAGCTGGTTAAGTAGGGGATCAGATATTAGTGTAATGTCTAGTACTTCCCTCCTATTTCTAGTGATGAAAGTTGGGTCATTACTTTTGTTGCAGATGAATAGATTTGATTGAAGGAGATAGTCGTAGAGTAACTCACCCCTTTCGTTGGTGTTTGTACTTCCCCATTGTGTGTGGTGTGAGTTAGCGTCCCCACCCAGGATGAGTTCCTTAGATGAGTGTGTGTGTATGAGTTGTTGTGTAGTGGTGTTTGGTAGTGGCCCTTCGTAGTCGTGAGCCAGATAGAATGATGCTATGGTGTGATGGGTGTGTTCGTTCAGCTCCAGTCTGACCGTGGTGAGGTCGCCTTCGTTAAACTGTGGAATAAGAAATGTATTAAAGTGTGTCTTTGTAAGAATGCAGGTTCTGGTTTTACCCTTGTCCTTGGTGTAAAATAGCTTGTATAGGGGGGTTGATAAGCCACAGATGTTGTTACCAACAATCCATGGCTCTTGAATGAGAAGTACGTCTATGTTGCCTGTTGCCAGGCGGGTGAGGAGGGCAGCGGATTCTGCCTTGCTATGGTGCAGGTTAATTTGCAGAAACTGCACCATCTTTGGTACTGAAATCGGGCTGGGTACCCTCCGCTTCCTCCGCTATGTCCTGGAGAACAGAGCGCCCTGGTCGACTTGTGTCCTGGGTGCACAGCTGCTTCAGGCTCTCTGTCAGCTCCGAGTCGGTTGACACGTAGCCGGTGAGGGTGGCCTCTTCTTGTTCTAATTCGTCGTCGCGGGGGTTCGTACGACGTACCGGCAGCCAGGTTGTCTGCCGCTAACTTATCGGTGTCGTAGATTCGTAGCTGCACCTTATCGAACCCGTAGTTCACCCGGTGTTGTTGGGCTGCGAGGCGTTCCAAGCAGGCCTGGTTCAAGAAAATTACCACGCTCATGGTGACGCGCTCGGTTTTCTCCACCTTGACCACCTTCCAACCGTCTGTTGGAAGTTTCGGATTGAGCCTGGACAGCAAGCTGAGTATAGCCTCTGGTTTCGAAGGCAGCCACATCCTCGCTCTCGGTCGAGACGGGATGACTGCGGCCTCGCAAACTGCCAGCTTGGCCCCGGGGTAGACCTCGCTGACCTTGTTAATGGCAGCCTTGTAAAGTGCTGCCGACCTCTCGTTGCCCTGGTACCACCCTGCATCTATGCAATCAGGTGGCCTTCTTGGATTTTTAGGTAATCCAATTTTGAGGCTTGATCCTCTCGTATCGGGTTGGTGGCCAGCCGTTTGAGGATCCGAAAAGCTTTCTTGCGATCAAGAGGTCCTGCTTGGTTAGGTGGAACTCTCTTGAACTCCTTTGCCCTGGTATTCACCACGAGACCGGCTTTGGCGATCCCCTCAGGCTGGAGTAGCTGGTTAGCTATACCTACGCTCGTGGAAGGCTTGGGCTTGTCGTTGTGGTGAGCTGGGCCTAGCCGGCTGCGTTGTTCGCTGGCCTTGGGAGCCACAGGGAGCCGTGATCTTGCTCTTCTTATCGTCGTTGCTTACGACCTCTGACTTTTTGAGAGTGTCGGGCTCTTTTTTGTTGTTGCCTGTTTTTTTTTTTTTTGTTAGTTAAATTCTCCATGTTAGTTCCCACGAGCTGCGGAGAAGGGACAGGTGCACCCGGGCAGAGATCCGCTGTACCCGGGTAAGGCTGACTTAGAACAGGCGGTCGCCACTTGCCTGAGCTCACCGTTTTAGACTGAGTTTTTTGATAACTCGGGCTCCCAGCCAGATTGACTCTCGGCACGGTTCGAATGACAACTTAGTCCAGCCCGGGGTGAGATGAGTTGTGTGGGTAGGAAAGAGGTAGGTTCAAAGAGTGTGGGAAGGGCTATTTGTCAGAGGCGGCAGCACAAGCGCGACGTCGGTACTGCTACGGCGCAGATACCCGCTGACACTCCAGGGCTACTTATTTACGTTTCGTATTGGGGGCTTGGCGGTAGCCAACTTCCACGCTTATTCGTTGCTACCCTGGAGAACCAGGGCGCTCGCTATCCGCAACCTGCGACCCGTTCGGTAGCCTTCAGCTCGGCGCCCTGCGAGCCATCCCACTAGCTCTTTGGCCGAAAAAAAAAGAAAACTGCAATCTTAATCGCCTCGAAGTTAAACAACTAAACAGAATTTTAAGCGGCTACGCTTTAGACAAATACACGTGAAGACATCTCTCACATATTAGTAAAATGCTCTAAATATTAATCTACCCGGACAAATTTTTAACTGAAATGTATTGGTCTCGTCGATACCTATCGATTGATCCAAAAAAAAATTTGCCACGCCCACTCTAACGCCCATAACGCTTAAATCTGTATACCTCCGGTAGGTGGCGCATTTTAATCTCGCTTTGCTGCTTGCATATCTCCATATAGCTGAGTAACGGGTATCTGATAGTCGAGGTACTCGACTATAGCGTTCTTCCTTGTTCTTATATTAAAAACCGAACTACTCTGGTAATAAATAAATGCGAGACATGTCAGACATTAAAGTACGACTGACACCCACCTAAAGTAATATTTCAGAAGACAAAGACTCCATTAAACTCTCATTATACTTTTTTTTCAATTCTTACGTGTAACGATTCTATTCATGCAACTACTAAATTAATATCATTTGAACTTTTCTCGGGTAGAACGCACATTTTTGAGAATGAAATCACCTATGATACAGAAAAGCCTAATAAGTATTGAGAGGCAATTTATAAAAATACCAAGAGCAGCTAGACGAAGCAAAACCACTGGAGCCACAGAATATAGAGGACAAAATGAATGAGCTTAGATATGGAACAAAATTTCTTACAGAGGAGGCAGCTGAAGAAAAATATTGTTATCAAGAAACTCTTAGCAGCTCGGCTGAGGAACTTGTGAAATGGTTCCAAAGTCGCCTAGCTGGGGCAACCGAGCGGGTCGCGGACGAACTCTCTCGAGGCCAACTGTGAATAAGCTGGTGGGAGAAGTCAAATACGGAATCGTGGACGGAAACCCCAGTAAATAAACAGTCCCGGACAGCCAGTGGGTATATTGCAACGAAGCAATACCGACGATGCGAGTTGTTCAGGCGCATCTAAGCAGTTGCTTTACACAAACACACTCCCAACACAGCACCTACCCATCTCCCCTCCCAAACAACATCTCACTCCGGCCGCACTACGGTGTAATACGGACCGTGCCGAGAGTCAGCCTGGCTGGGGGCCCGGATCAAAAACTAGCCCAGTCTCAAACGGTGTGCTCAGGGACATGGCGACCCCCTGTTCTAACTATCGCCTTACCCGGGCATCGCGGATCTCTGCCTGGGCGGACTTTTCCCCTTCTCCGCAACTCGTGGAACAAAATATGGAACATAAAAAGTCAATCAACAACATAACTCTCAAAAAGCCCACGGATAAGCTGAACACTGATTCCACCATCCGCACCAGCACGGTCCCGAAAGGGCGGCATCCCAAACTGGGGGTGACGGGTGCCACGGGCGTATCTGCGCCTAAAGCAGCGGTAGGCACTGCCAAAGCGCTCGGGCCACCCGCTGCAACAAACAAATACACATACGCAGAAAGGCGGACTGCCGCCCAGACTCTGCGCTCTCATACTAGGAGCACCGTTGCCACTCCTTCGCCTGAATTGCTAAAAAAAAGTACAGTTTGCAAGGAAGGTGCTTCCTAACTACGGGCAGGATAAGCCCACTCAAGAAGGGACTCAGGCGAAACGGCAGCGATCGAACTACCCGGACCATCGGCGAAAAGATCTAAGATCCAGCCATCGGTCTCGTTCGCAAAAATCACGAAGAACCGTGTCCTACTCGGCATAATTGACAGGGGAAATCCGGAGGGCAGGATCCCCAGGAACAAGTGGAAGGCAGTGGAGTCCCACCTTTCCCTCATTTGCCAGCGCATGGTACGGGAGAAGCCAGGCACCTCGCCCTACTGCATGGACGCGGGCTGGTACCAGGGCAGCGTCAAGGTGGTGGCCTTCGACAGTCAGCGGTCGGACGACTTGTACAAAGAGGCGACGAGCAAGCTCGGTTAGGTCTACGAAGGGGTGAACATCGTCGCGCTAGACTGGCGCGATGTCCCCAGTAGGCCCCGAGCCAGGATTTGGCTTCCAGCAGCGATCAAGGCGCCGGAGGACACCCTCTTCATGTTGCAAGAATGCAATCCCCACCTCCCCACGAAGGACTGGAAAGTCGTCAAGGTGGAGGAGCATGAAGGGGACGTAAACCAGGCGGTGTTGGTCTTGACCAAGGAGTCAGCTGCTCCGATCGAAACTGCTAGAGGAGTGCTGAACTTCGGGTTCAGTGCGATACACATCAAGGTGTATAAGGGCGACTCCAACGCCGCTAGCAGCTGGCAACCCAGCCGAGCAGGTGCTTGCTGAGGAGTTGGAGGCACCTGGTGGGCCGGAGGACGGCTACTCCACTGATTCGTCGCTAATCAAAGAGATGCGAGCGCTCTGACCGGCTATCGAGGACGTAGACCTCAGAGATACAGAGGAGGCCGACGTCACGGTGGTGGAGGTTGAAGCTGTAGATGTCACTAAGACTTCTACAAATAAACCTTCTCCACAGTAAAGCAGCGTCTGCTGCACTTCTGCTTCGCCTGACCGAAGGCGTAGCCGACCTAGTCCTTGTACAGGAACCTTGGGTAGTAAGGTAGCAAGGTTGTTGGACTAGGAACAAAGAAATACAAGCTTATGCTTGCCCCAAAGAAGGTCTGGAGCTGCAAAGTGGCTCTATAAGGGTCCCATCGGCCTACTTGGCCTTTGAAAAGGAAAACCCCCCAGATGCGCTGGTCAGGGGACTGGTAGAGGAATGCGAAAAGCTCAGGAAAGGTTTGGTAATAGGTTGTGACGCCAACGCCCATCACTCCCCGTGGGGTTGCCCAAACAACAGCGACAGAGGTGAGTCTCTTTTTGATTTTATTGTAAATTCGAACCTTTTCTTATGCAGAAGGGGCAATGTCCCTACGTTCATAACTAAAGCTTGCCAAACGATCATAGATCTAACTTTGGTATCAGACTCATTCGTAGGCGCATTCAAAAATTTGGAAGTCTCTGACGAGCACTCCTTTTCGGACCATAGATTCATAGAAACCGTACTGTCCCTTGATTCGCCCTGGCCGGTCAGCTTCGCTAACCCCAGACGAGCCGACTGGCACAGGTACAAAGAAGTTGTGATGAATATCCTCCCCATGGAACCGCCAGAAAGCATTACAAACCCACAGGAGCGGGACGAAACAGTATATAAATTCACAGAGGCATGCAACACTGCCTTCAAAGTGACATGCCCCACAGGGAAACCAAAAGGAAGGAAAAACCCCCCTGGTGTTGGGGGGTTTTTTCCTTCCTGAGGATTGATTGATAGGAAGGAAAGAACCCCCATGGTGGACCCAACAACTATCAGCCCTCAGAACCAACTGCAGATGCCTGTTTAACAGAGCTAAGGCGGGAAATGAGGACACTAACTGGCTGAACTACAAGTATAAACTAGCCTTTTACAAAAAGGCCATTAGAAGAGCAAAACGAACGGCATGGCAGACCTTCTGCTCTGACATAGAAAAAACAACTGATGCCGCAAGGCTCAGGAAAATACTCTCTAAGACTGCCGCGCCTTGGGGCTATCTTCAAAAAGCAAATGGATCATGGTCAGACTCCTGTAAAGAGTCCTTGGACCTGCTCCTAGACGCTCACTTCCCGGGGAGCCAACAAGCAGGTCATCCTCCTGAAAGGAAAGCAGGAGAGGGAACCGAATTAAACCATACGAATCGCCGGGACCGGACGGGATAAAACCGGCTCACATCTAACAAGCAGGACAAATAGCCATGAACTGGCTGAAACAAATCTTCCAATCGATCCTGGCGGTAGCAGAACTACCAACAGAGTGGCAAGAAACAAAGGTGGTTTTCATTTCCAAGGCAGGGAAAGCTACTCACACCACTGCAATGAATTTTAGGCCAATAAGCTTAAAATCATTCCTGCGAAAGAGCTTTGAAAGAATGATAAGCCTACACATAGGGGCCACCGTAGACCCGACACAAATATCAGAAGCACAGCACGCTTTTACAAAAGGTAAATCAACCGAATCGGCGCTACTTTTGGCGGTAAGCAGCATCGAGAAATCACTCAGCATCAAAGAATACACACTGATCGCCTTCCTGGATATGGAGGGAGCCTTCAATAACGTGCTCCCCACTGCTATAACAGAATCTCTCACAGAACTAGGGGTTGAGCCGCCAATGGTGAGGCTAATCCATAAATTGCTGATAAGGAGGATGGTCACAGCCACACTAGGGACCTCAACCCAGACTAGACTAGTGAACAGAGGCACCCCGCAAGGTGGTTTACTATCACCCCTCTTGTGGAATATCGCAGTAAATAGACTACTGCGGATTCTGGAAGGAGGAGGTTGTAAGATGATGGCGAAAATATCCACAAACACTTTGCGATCTTATGACCGCTAAACTTAAAATACTATCGGAATGGACAATAGCGAACGGACTCGGGGTAAGTCCCTCGAAAACGGAACTAGTTCTATTTACAAATAGATACAAAATTCCACAACTCAACCCACCCATTCTAAACAATTGTAATCTCTCTTTTAGCGATCACGCCACACAGGAGAGAAAAATTTCGGTATGCCCATGGCTACTTGCAAGCTAAACATAAAAAACCACTTCAACACACTAGCCAACACCCATTGGCAAAACGCACCACAGTGTCGCATCTCTCAACAGACATGGCCTGTGATAAACAACAAAAAAACCTCGGAGTTACTCAAACTCAGCCGCACAGAGTGTGGCATGTTGATTCGAGCTCTTACAGGCCACTGGCTTGTTGGCGCACATGCCGGCAGGCTAAAAGCCCCGCAAAATGATTTCTGCAGAAGCTGCAGGGATGAGGAAGAAGTGGAAACGGTAGAACATCTTCTCTGCTTCTGCCCGTCCCTATGCAGACTCAGACTGAAACACTTAGGAAGTCCCTTCATCGACGATCTTACCGAAGTATCGGAGATTAATCTCAAAAACATAAGTGCCTTTATTAAATGCTGATCAGCCTAACACAGGTTGAAGCTACTTGAAACGGGACTTTAGATAAGGAAAAACGAGATCATGCGGTATCACAATGGACCCATAGGGGTCTAAGTGTGTCGGACTATAGTCCGACAGCCGCCCTTACCTAACCTAACCTAAACTCTTAGCAAATTCAAAAATATAACAATGCACATAAATAGTGAGCAACATGATATTCAGTTATTCAAAAAAAATTACAAGAATAATTTATTTAGAGAGTGGACATTCACAAGCTGCAACATTTAAACAGAATAAGCTATAATATTGAATTGTTAGCAGAGAGCATGTAATAGCAAAACTTCGAGTTATTCCGAAATTTATTTTATCAAAAGTAGAGCTAAATAAAAGTAAGCAATTCCTAATTGGTAAAGATCTGCAAATCCAATCTAGTGAACACATATATGAGCTTTTAACAACGCAGACACAGATTAACAAAGAAAAAGTTGTATTTCGTATAAGAGTACCGTTATTTGAACCAACAGAAAACAAATTATATCATGTCGTGCCGTTTCCCTTAAATATAACATTATTTCAAAATTTGTTGCAATGAGTTTTTTGAATAAGCAATGTAATAGACTTGGAATAGTGTTTATTTGCGAGAGCGGCGAGTTGGATATTGAAGAGCAAAGCATCTAACTGCGATTCGATCGACATCAAGGAAAGAGAGATGATTGTAGCACCAGTGGACCACCGCATATTTATCTTCAACGCAATACATAAAGTGATAAATAATACTTGCGGAGAAGCTTAAATAAAATCTGGATCCTTTTCGAAATTGTGGAATAGATGGAAGATAGAATAAAGTTTACAAAAACAGTGACAAAGGAGGTAACCATACACAATAACAAAGTGGACCTGAACCTCGAGATATCTTTTTGTCATATATGGAATATTTTTATACCCGTTACTCGTAGGGTAAAAGGGTATACTAGATTCGTCGGACAGTATTAACAGGCAGAAGGAAGCGTGTCCGACCCCATAAAGTATATATATTCTTGATCAGGATCACTAGCCGAGTCGATCTAGCCATGTCCGTCTGACCGTCTGTTTGTCCGTCCGTATGAACGCTGAGATCTCGGAAACTATAAGAGCTAGACTATTGAGATTTGGCATGCACATTCCTGAGCTTCTTACAGAGCGCAAGTTTGTTTCAGCAGAGTGCCACGCCCACTCTAACGCCCACAAACCGCCCAAAGCTGTGGCTCCTACAGTTTTGATGCTAGAATAAAAAATTTTAACTCAAATGTATTGTCCTCATCAGTACCTATTGATAAACCCAAAAAAAGTTTGCCACGCCCACTTTAACGCCCACAAACCGCCCACAAACTTAAAAAAGGGCTCATATGAACGCGGATATCTCGGAAACTATCAAAGATAGAGAATTGGGATTTCAGATTTAGATTCCGTAGCCTTGTACGCAGTGCAAGTTTGTTACGCGAAGATGCAACGCCAACTTTAACGCCCACAAACCGCCAAATCTGTGGTGCCCACAATTTTTATGCTAGATACAAAATTTAAACTGAAATGTATTAGTCTAGTGAATACCTATCGATTGATCCACGTTTTCCACGCCCACTCTAACTCCCACAAACCGCCTAAGCCTGCGGCGCCCCAATTTTCGTGCTAGAAAAAAATTTTAACTTTTAATCTCGCTTTACTGCTTGCATATCTCCATTTCCCTTTGGTCCCTTTAGATGAGTAACAGGTATCTGATGGTCGAGGTACTCGACTATAGCGTTTTCCCTTGTTAATATTATAATATTTATAATATATTAGGAATATCAGGAAGTCATAGACCACGGAGAGGAGTTACCGTATCCGTACCCGGCATTTGGATGATGACAGCTAGCCGTTCATTGCCACAAAAAATTCTGGCAAGATTGCACCATAAGGATGCAAAAAATACTTGTTAGCATTTTAAGCACAAAGAGTAATGTAAGTTAACAACCAGCATAGGCTAGGCAGGCCAATTTTATATTTTATAAATTTCATTTCTATATTTGACATTATTACTAAACTTACCCTCATATATTTAATATATCACACTTATACTTTTTGTTCACTCATGTATGGTTCCACGCTAATATTGTACCACCCTTATGGTGCCAGAGAGCTGATCCAGCCTTTGTGCCTTTGTCTTATTGGTGGCCAGCGATCGTACGACTTTTGCAATTTGTGCTTGGTCTGCGGTCTGACACGGGCACCATGCCCCGCCATGCATTTTAATTTAGGTTAGCCATAAGTTTAGTTCGATTTTTTTATTAATAAAGAGCACTTGCTCGAAAACGAAACTCCGGCATTTCCGTCATTATTCATTTAATTCATACAAATTGCCTGTCGTGCCTTAAAGGCCACTAGCAACGGAGATACATAGTTTCTCCCACCATAACTTCTTGTTAAAGCCTAGTACTAGTACTCAGATGAGCTAAGGAAGTACCAGAAAGTATACCAGATTTAGCGAGTGAATTTTGATGAACGCCGTGAGCCGCGGCCCAAAGAATAAGAGATTTAATCTTTGGTGGAGTTCCTGCAAATGCGGTGGGGAATTTAAGAATTAGTACGTCGGCGTCTATAGGGAGGAGGAAATAAAGTCGCACGCTAGGGGACAGCTAAAGGAGCCATCACCAGCTATTAACAGGTTGCTGGTTCCCAATCCGGCTCCCACTTCTTCAAGGTCCAATATGACTATTGGGATTCGGAACTGAAATGGCAGATGGCGAAGCATCCGTGGTTCGAGAAAAAAGCTTTAAATACTAATTTACATAAATAAAACATTCGTCGAACATTATATTTATTGTTATGTCAATTTCTTTGTGCACCAGCAGACTCTTCTTTTTTAAATTGTTCCAGTTGATTTGTTTTCGGGGTTGTCAACAAACCCAGCTGCTTGACAGTAAAACTATGCTACATGCATAACGGGTGAACTTTGAAAACTTCGGTCACACTGCAAAGAATAAGATTGTTCGACTAGTGAAACTCTTAGCCCGCTTAAGCTACCAAGTAGCTGGTGGTGGTGGTGTCCGGAGTCTTAAGGGAGAGGTCGTCGGAGATCGTATTACTGGTGGTTCTGCTAAAAAGATACTTATATTAGTACAACGCAACCAAATTCTTTTGGCCAGATCTTACTATCTTTGCGAGGACGCGCCCGGCAGGATGTCCACGTAAGGATCGAAGTCCCACTCGGCATGTTCCCTCCCACTGGGATTCTTTAGTGGATCTCCTCCAGCACTTCAACTATTTGCGAACTTGCCCTTTTTGTGGAATTGCTTCCTGTCGGTGAAATCCCTTAATAAAGGGCATAAGCTTGGATTTGGCGTCCTATTTCATCTGCACTGACCTCCTACATCCGATTTTGGGGTTTTCCTTCCATTTTTAATTTTTAGTTTCCACATCGCCTTTGCTCGATCACCGCCAAAGATTAAATTTCACCGAAAATTCACTCGCGAAGTCTGGTATTTTTTCTGGTATTTCCTTAGCTCATCAGAGTACCGCGCTGAAAAACAGACCCGACGAAAAGCGTTAACCGCGTATTTGCCTCTCGCTCACTCCTATGGTTTGCTCGCGGTTTTCGTCGATCTGAGTACTAGGCCAATAACCTCATAGCTCCACCCTAGTGTAAATAGGCTTTAAGTCATCAAATAATTTTTTTGCCGATCACATTTATGTAAATGAATTCGTAACTTCGTTATAGGTATCTTTAATAGCTCTTCAGCAATACAACATCAAAACTTACAAATACATCCGCAAGAAACAATATGGGGACCACTTAAGTTGGTCGTTTTAGGCTTCACTATTTTCGTGTGGATTAGTTGAATTTTTTTTGTCAAGAATTTCCGAAATCTCTCTTGCCAATTGGGTAAATAGATTTGTATAAGCGCTGTCTGGATGCTTTATAACAACAGGGACGCCATTCTCGTTGCACTCTGCTATGTGCGAGTCTAGCGGAAGAGACATAAGCTTACGTGGGAGAGAATTCATTAAGCTTTTATGAAAGAAATCCATTCGTTGATTGCAGTTTTTACAGATGTTATAACCCATGTTCTCCACTACACCAAAGATAGGAACATTTAACTTTTCGTACATCCTTGCTCCCTTTAAAGTCACATGCACAGCAGCAGTATGAGGAGTTGTTACCAAGATGACACCTGTGATGGGTGCTTCTTGAGATATTGAAAGATGCACATCTCCTGTTCCTGGCGGTGTATCTATAACCAAAACATCTAACGGTCCCCATTCAGTTCCTTTTAACAGCCGTCGTATGGCTGACATCACAAGAGGACCGCGCCATATAACAGAGGACTCCAAAGGTGTAAGCATGCCCATAGACAAGCATTTTACATTGTAATTTTGGGCCGGAATCATTAGATTCCTATCGTTTACAAACGGCTCATTGTGGACGTTCATTAGAAGAGGAACTGTAGGTCCGAAAATATCTCCGTCTAGCAACCCGACTCGTTTGCCCAGTCTGGCCAAGCTGCAGGCGAAATTAGCTATTAAAACGAATAACATCACAATGTCTTAGAATAACTCATCCTCGCCCACCTGCGACGGTGCTTTTGCCAACACCTCCCTTTCCTGATGCCACTACTATAATGTCCTGCACGCCAGTAATGGGTTCCTTTTTTGGCAGTCCACGAGCCATTAAAGCCACCTGGGACCCGATCAATTTAGTTGCGTATGTGCGCCGAGGAATGCTGGTCAATAGAGGTACCATGGCTTGACATTAAAGATTAACCAAATATATTTTGGAGCAACAACATACCCTTAGTATAGCGTGACCAAATCGAAAAATACGATTTATCCGTCAAAAATACTCTAAAATATACCATTTGATGTTTCAGAATATTCCATAAAAATACCATTAAACATGTCACTTAAAACGCATGAATATTTGAATTATGTTTACAAATATATAAAAGATATTATTTCTTTTTTAAATTTCATTTTAAGTTTCAAAATCAATATTTTGATTCATTTTCTTAAAATTATGAAAGTCCTTAAAATTCATTCGAGTATCATTTATATGCATACTTTTATTGTAAACAAGTCGAGTTTCTAAGTACTAAATTAACTAAGAATTATTATTAAGCCTAGTACTCAGATCGGCTAAGAGTTTCACTAGTCGAAAAATCTTATTCATTGTGGTGTGACTGAAGTTTTCAAAGTTCACCAGCAACGCATGTAGCATGGTCTTACTGCCAAGTAGCTGGGTTTGTTGCCAAACGGAAAACAAATCATTTGGAAAAATAAAAAAGTAGGAGTCTGCTGGTACACAAAGAAATTAAAATAAAAATAAATGGTATGTTCAAGGAATGTTTTTATTTATGTAGTTTAAAGCTTCCTTCTCGTCCCAGGGATGCTTCGCCATCTTTCCCGCGCCACCGCAGCACAGCTCCGAGTCCCAATATTCATATTGGACCTTGAGGAAGTGGGAGAACGGGGTTGATCCGCTGATGCTGCAGGAAGTCGCCCAGCATCCTGGCAGTGGCTGACTATGGCTTCTTCAACTGGTCCTTAGCGGGCGCCCTATTTTCCTCCTCCCTATAGAAGCCAGCGGGTCCACCAGCTCCGCTTAAGCTGCAAAGTAGGAGGTGGTGGTGTACGGAGTCCTAATGGAGAGGTCGTCGGAGATCATAATACTGGTGGTTCTGCTAAAAAGATACATCTATTAGTACAAGCAAACCAATTCTTTTGGCAAGATCTTACTTTCTTTGCCCGGCAGAATGTCCATGTAGGGACACTGGGATTCTCTAGTGGATCTCATCCAGCACTTTTACTATTTTGCGGATTTGCCCCTGTTGTGGTAATACTTCCTGTCGGTGAAATCCCACAACAAAGGGCAACAGGAAGGATTAGGCGTCCTTTTACATCTGCACTGACCTCCTGCAGTATTTTTTTTGGTTTTCCTTCCATTTTTAATTGTTGGTTTCCACATCGCCTTTGCACGAACACCGACAAAGATTAAATTCACTACCTAAATCACGTATTTTTTCTAGTATATCTGAGTACCGCGTTAGCCGCGTATCTGCCTCTTGCTCACTCCTATGGTTAGCTCGCGGTTTTCGTCGATGTGAGTACTAGGCTTTAAGTTTAATTTAATTTAGTTTTCTCTTTATGCTTCTGGGACGCCGCGCGTTGTTTTATAGGCGCCAGTGCGCTCATGATCTCACACTCGCATGCTTTACAGTGGGCATCCATTTTTATCCTGCTAAGCAATTTATTGTTTTCGGAGATGGTCTCCCACTCATCGCGATATTTTTGTTTGCTCATAGCTTGCGAAATGGAATTACAAAGTGTGGCCCAACAGAAAATAGCATGGGATACCATGAAAACGAGTAAACATTTCATTTTATACCAAAATTATACAATTGAGAAAAATCTGAGCTGATTATATATCAAAAAGTATATAAAAAACCATATTCCGTCACGCTGCTTAGTATACAAATACTAAATATGAACGGAAGACTTAGAGTCAATTACCACAGAACACCATCCAATAGAGGGGTGGAAAAACATTGATTGAATCATCGATGCATCGATGTTTTTAACATTTTTAGAAAAATCGATGTTTCATGGCGACTAACATCCTATTCACACAGAGGGGGGTTTCGCTTTAGCGCTGCCTGTTACATACCATCCGACGAATCTAGTATACCCTTTTACTCTACGAGTAACGGGTATAAAAAGTTGAATTTTTTAAAGGGTTTTTTATGGAATGATTTGTTACGTTTTGTCCACCTTTGTCCGCTATTTACATTTTTAAAAGATGGAAACCTTAAGAAAATATATTGAAATGTTGATATCAGAACTTTTCTAAGTCGATGGTCCGCTCGACCCGACACCTTACCTCGTTTAGAGGGTCTCATTAAAAAAATGGGAGTTTTGTTCACTTATGCTGCGATACTCTTATCCACTTTTATATTATATTTTTCGTTGGCAAGGCCAAGTTAATTGGGATACTGTATACCGTACTTTAAAGAATGTGTCAATTCTACGTACAACAAGTTTTTAGTTTTAATAATTTATTTATTAATAAAAATGTTAAGCCTTTAGTTTTTAATATTAAACTAAACTATCTAAATGTTTTCATTTGACTTAATTAAAAACTAATTTCTCATCAAATAATTGTTGCATTGTTTTCGACAATTCCAGTAAGCATGAAATGTTTTTTATACTGACCTGTATCGGGTTCCATTTTTTATCGCCCAAAATACTCGTTTTCGAAACGGTAATTTTTATGACAAAAAATGTTACATATCAAAAGTTGAGGAATCTTTGGGGCAAAAGAGTTTAAAACTTAAACAGAAATCGTTCAAACCAATTTTAAGAACATAAGCAAAAAGTGGTTAGCAATTTTTTTTTTGATATGACTATCTATTGAACATGAATAATTTAACCAAAGGCGCAGCGATTAGCACATTGACATTTTACATTTACATTTACATTTTTAACGACAAAAATTACGTATCAGTATCATTAATTGCTAAGGAACTTTATGCCTTTAAAATCAGGCTTTATATTTTAGGTTTTCCCGCTAGGCTAACGGGTTTTTAAAAGTGGTAGGACAAAAAACTGTTACTCACCGTTACTCACCTAACGTGAATGCAAGAGGGATGAAAATATGCTTTAAGCAACGCCCCATATTCACTAACCACCTAGCCCATTATTCCATATGGGCTATAGCGTCACCTAGCCTATGGCGCTACCTAGACTATAGGGGCAACTAGCCTACAGCGCCCCTAGCGGCTTGGTGGCGTATTACAGACAGACAGACAGACAGACAGACAGACAGACAGACAGACAGACAGACAGACAGACAGACAGACAGACAGACAGACAGACAGACAGACAGACAGACAGACAGACAGACAGACAGACAGACAGACAGACAGACAGACAGACAGACAGACAGACAGACAGACAGACAGACAGACAGACAGACAGACAGACAGACAGACAGACAGACAGACAGACAGACAGACAGACAGACAGACAGACAGACAGACAGACAGACAGACAGACAGACAGACAGACAGACAGACAGACAGACAGACAGACAGACAGACAGACAGACAGACAGACA
Source organism: Drosophila suzukii (assembly GCF_043229965.1). Lineage (NCBI taxonomy): Eukaryota > Metazoa > Arthropoda > Insecta > Diptera > Drosophilidae > Drosophila > Drosophila suzukii. Next base: position 11,888 of record NW_027255922.1, on the reverse strand, counting down.
GACAGACAGACAGACAGACAGACAGACAGACAGACAGACAGACAGACAGACAGACAGACAGACAGACAGACAGACAGACAGACAGACAGACAGACAGACAGACAGACAGACAGACAGACAGACAGACAGACAGACAGACAGACAGACAGACAGACAGACAGACAGACAGACAGACAGACAGACAGACAGACAGACAGACAGACAGACAGACAGACAGACAGACAGACAGACAGACAGACAGACAGACAGACAGACAGACAGACAGACAGACAGACAGACAGACAGACAGACAGACAGACAGACAGACAGACAGACAGACAGACAGACAGACAGACAGACAGACAGACAGACAGACAGACAGACAGACAGACAGACAGACAGACAGACAGACAGACAGACAGACAGACAGACAGACAGACAGACAGACAGACAGACAGACAGACAGACAGACAGACAGACAGACAGACAGACAGACAGACAGACAGACAGACAGACAGACAGACAGACAGACAGACAGACAGACAGACAGACAGACAGACAGACAGACAGACAGACAGACAGACAGACAGACAGACAGACAGACAGACAGACAGACAGACAGACAGACAGACAGACAGACAGACAGACAGACAGACAGACAGACAGACAGACAGACAGACAGACAGACAGACAGACAGACAGACAGACAGACAGACAGACAGACAGACAGACAGACAGACAGACAGACAGACAGACAGACAGACAGACAGACAGACAGACAGACAGACAGACAGACAGACAGACAGACAGACAGACAGACAGACAGACAGACAGACAGACAGACAGACAGACAGACAGACAGACAGACAGACAGACAGACAGACAGACAGACAGACAGACAGACAGACAGACAGACAGACAGACAGACAGACAGACAGACAGACAGACAGACAGACAGACAGACAGACAGACAGACAGACAGACAGACAGACAGACAGACAGACAGACAGACAGACAGACAGACAGACAGACAGACAGACAGACAGACAGACAGACAGACAGACAGACAGACAGACAGACAGACAGACAGACAGACAGACAGACAGACAGACAGACAGACAGACAGACAGACAGACAGACAGACAGACAGACAGACAGACAGACAGACAGACAGACAGACAGACAGACAGACAGACAGACAGACAGACAGACAGACAGACAGACAGACAGACAGACAGACAGACAGACAGACAGACAGACAGACAGACAGACAGACAGACAGACAGACAGACAGACAGACAGACAGACAGACAGACAGACAGACAGACAGACAGACAGACAGACAGACAGACAGACAGACAGACAGACAGACAGACAGACAGACAGACAGACAGACAGACAGACAGACAGACAGACAGACAGACAGACAGACAGACAGACAGACAGACAGACAGACAGACAGACAGACAGACAGACAGACAGACAGACAGACAGACAGACAGACAGACAGACAGACAGACAGACAGACAGACAGACAGACAGACAGACAGACAGACAGACAGACAGACAGACAGACAGACAGACAGACAGACAGACAGACAGACAGACAGACAGACAGACAGACAGACAGACAGACAGACAGACAGACAGACAGACAGACAGACAGACAGACAGACAGACAGACAGACAGACAGACAGACAGACAGACAGACAGACAGACAGACAGACAGACAGACAGACAGACAGACAGACAGACAGACAGACAGACAGACAGACAGACAGACAGGACAGACAGACAGACAGACAGACAGACAGACAGACAGACAGACAGACAGACAGACAGACAGACAGACAGACAGACAGACAGACAGACAGACAGACAGACAGACTGACAGACAGACAGACAGACAGACAGACAGACAGACAGACAGACAGACAGGACAGACAGACAGACAGACAGACAGACAGACAGACAGACAGACAGACAGACAGACAGACAGACAGACAGACAGACAGACAGACAGACAGACAGACAGACAGACAGACAGACAGACAGACAGACAGACAGACAGACAGACAGACAGACAGACAGACAGACAGACAGACAGACAGACAGACAGACAGACAGACAGACAGACAGACAGACAGACAGACAAGACAGACAGACAGACAGACAGACAGACAGACAGACAGACAGACAGACAGACAGACAGACAGACAGACAGACAGACAGACAGACAGACAGACAGACAGACAGACAGACAGACAGACAGACAGACAGACAGACAGACAGACAGACAGACAGACAGACAGACAGACAGACAGACAGACAGACAGACAGACAGACAGACAGACAGACAGACAGACAGACAGACAGACAGACAGACAGACAGACAGACAGACAGACAGACAGACAGACAGACAGACAGACAGACAGACAGACAGACAGACAGACAGACAGACAGACAGACAGACAGACAGACAGACAGACAGACAGACAGACAGACAGACAGACAGACAGACAGACAGACAGACAGACAGACAGACAGACAGACAGACAGACAGACAGACAGACAGACAGACAGACAGACAGACAGACAGACAGACAGACAGACAGACAGACAGACAGACAGACAGACAGACAGACAGACAGACAGACAGACAGACAGACAGACAGACAGACAGACAGACAGACAGACAGACAGACAGACAGACAGACAGACAGACAGACAGACAGACAGACAGACAGACAGACAGACAGACAGACAGACAGACAGACAGACAGACAGACAGACAGACAGACAGACAGACAGACAGACAGACAGACAGACAGACAGACAGACAGACAGACAGACAGACAGACAGACAGACAGACAGACAGACAGACAGACAGACAGACAGACAGACAGACAGACAGACAGACAGACAGACAGACAGACAGACAGACAGACAGACAGACAGACAGACAGACAGACAGACAGACAGACAGACAGACAGACAGACAGACAGACAGACAGACAGACAGACAGACAGACAGACAGACAGACAGACAGACAGACAGACAGACAGACAGACAGACAGACAGACAGACAGACAGACAGACAGACAGACAGACAGACAGACAGACAGACAGACAGACAGACAGACAGACAGACAGACAGACAGACAGACAGACAGACAGACAGACAGACAGACAGACAGACAGACAGACAGACAGACAGACAGACAGACAGACAGACAGACAGACAGACAGACAGACAGACAGACAGACAGACAGACAGACAGACAGACAGACAGACAGACAGACAGACAGACAGACAGACAGACAGACAGACAGACAGACAGACAGACAGACAGACAGACAGACAGACAGACAGACAGACAGACAGACAGACAGACAGACAGACAGACAGACAGACAGACAGACAGACAGACAGACAGACAGACAGACAGACAGACAGACAGACAGACAGACAGACAGACAGACAGACAGACAGACAGACAGACAGACAGACAGACAGACAGACAGACAGACAGACAGACAGACAGACAGACAGACAGACAGACAGACAGACAGACAGACAGACAGACAGACAGACAGACAGACAGACAGACAGACAGACAGACAGACAGACAGACAGACAGACAGACAGACAGACAGACAGACAGACAGACAGACAGACAGACAGACAGACAGACAGACAGACAGACAGACAGACAGACAGACAGACAGACAGACAGACAGACAGACAGACAGACAGACAGACAGACAGACAGACAGACAGACAGACAGACAGACAGACAGACAGACAGACAGACAGACAGACAGACAGACAGACAGACAGACAGACAGACAGACAGACAGACAGACAGACAGACAGACAGACAGACAGACAGACAGACAGACAGACAGACAGACAGACAGACAGACAGACAGACAGACAGACAGACAGACAGACAGACAGACAGACAGACAGACAGACAGACAGACAGACAGACAGACAGACAGACAGACAGACAGACAGACAGACAGACAGACAGACAGACAGACAGACAGACAGACAGACAGACAGACAGACAGACAGACAGACAGACAGACAGACAGACAGACAGACAGACAGACAGACAGACAGACAGACAGACAGACAGACAGACAGACAGACAGACAGACAGACAGACAGACAGACAGACAGACAGACAGACAGACAGACAGACAGACAGACAGACAGACAGACAGACAGACAGACAGACAGACAGACAGACAGACAGACAGACAGACAGACAGACAGACAGACAGACAGACAGACAGACAGACAGACAGACAGACAGACAGACAGACAGACAGACAGACAGACAGACAGACAGACAGACAGACAGACAGACAGACAGACAGACAGACAGACAGACAGACAGACAGACAGACAGACAGACAGACAGACAGACAGACAGACAGACAGACAGACAGACAGACAGACAGACAGACAGACAGACAGACAGACAGACAGACAGACAGACAGACAGACAGACAGACAGACAGACAGACAGACAGACAGACAGACAGACAGACAGACAGACAGACAGACAGACAGACAGACAGACAGACAGACAGACAGACAGACAGACAGACAGACAGACAGACAGACAGACAGACAGACAGACAGACAGACAGACAGACAGACAGACAGACAGACAGACAGACAGACAGACAGACAGACAGACAGACAGACAGACAGACAGACAGACAGACAGACAGACAGACAGACAGACAGACAGACAGACAGACAGACAGACAGACAGACAGACAGACAGACAGACAGACAGACAGACAGACAGACAGACAGACAGACAGACAGACAGACAGACAGACAGACAGACAGACAGACAGACAGACAGACAGACAGACAGACAGACAGACAGACAGACAGACAGACAGACAGACAGACAGACAGACAGACAGACAGACAGACAGACAGACAGACAGACAGACAGACAGACAGACAGACAGACAGACAGACAGACAGACAGACAGACAGACAGACAGACAGACAGACAGACAGACAGACAGACAGACAGACAGACAGACAGACAGACAGACAGACAGACAGACAGACAGACAGACAGACAGACAGACAGACAGACAGACAGACAGACAGACAGACAGACAGACAGACAGACAGACAGACAGACAGACAGACAGACAGACAGACAGACAGACAGACAGACAGACAGACAGACAGACAGACAGACAGACAGACAGACAGACAGACAGACAGACAGACAGACAGACAGACAGACAGACAGACAGACAGACAGACAGACAGACAGACAGACAGACAGACAGACAGACAGACAGACAGACAGACAGACAGACAGACAGACAGACAGACAGACAGACAGACAGACAGACAGACAGACAGACAGACAGACAGACAGACAGACAGACAGACAGACAGACAGACAGACAGACAGACAGACAGACAGACAGACAGACAGACAGACAGACAGACAGACAGACAGACAGACAGACAGACAGACAGACAGACAGACAGACAGACAGACAGACAGACAGACAGACAGACAGACAGACAGACAGACAGACAGACAGACAGACAGACAGACAGACAGACAGACAGACAGACAGACAGACAGACAGACAGACAGACAGACAGACAGACAGACAGACAGACAGACAGACAGACAGACAGACAGACAGACAGACAGACAGACAGACAGACAGACAGACAGACAGACAGACAGACAGACAGACAGACAGACAGACAGACAGACAGACAGACAGACAGACAGACAGACAGACAGACAGACAGACAGACAGACAGACAGACAGACAGACAGACAGACAGACAGACAGACAGACAGACAGACAGACAGACAGACAGACAGACAGACAGACAGACAGACAGACAGACAGACAGACAGACAGACAGACAGACAGACAGACAGACAGACAGACAGACAGACAGACAGACAGACAGACAGACAGACAGACAGACAGACAGACAGACAGACAGACAGACAGACAGACAGACAGACAGACAGACAGACAGACAGACAGACAGACAGACAGACAGACAGACAGACAGACAGACAGACAGACAGACAGACAGACAGACAGACAGACAGACAGACAGACAGACAGACAGACAGACAGACAGACAGACAGACAGACAGACAGACAGACAGACAGACAGACAGACAGACAGACAGACAGACAGACAGACAGACAGACAGACAGACAGACAGACAGACAGACAGACAGACAGACAGACAGACAGACAGACAGACAGACAGACAGACAGACAGACAGACAGACAGACAGACAGACAGACAGACAGACAGACAGACAGACAGACAGACAGACAGACAGACAGACAGACAGACAGACAGACAGACAGACAGACAGACAGACAGACAGACAGACAGACAGACAGACAGACAGACAGACAGACAGACAGACAGACAGACAGACAGACAGACAGACAGACAGACAGACAGACAGACAGACAGACAGACAGACAGACAGACAGACAGACAGACAGACAGACAGACAGACAGACAGACAGACAGACAGACAGACAGACAGACAGACAGACAGACAGACAGACAGACAGACAGACAGACAGACAGACAGACAGACAGACAGACAGACAGACAGACAGACAGACAGACAGACAGACAGACAGACAGACAGACAGACAGACAGACAGACAGACAGACAGACAGACAGACAGACAGACAGACAGACAGACAGACAGACAGACAGACAGACAGACAGACAGACAGACAGACAGACAGACAGACAGACAGACAGACAGACAGACAGACAGACAGACAGACAGACAGACAGACAGACAGACAGACAGACAGACAGACAGACAGACAGACAGACAGACAGACAGACAGACAGACAGACAGACAGACAGACAGACAGACAGACAGACAGACAGACAGACAGACAGACAGACAGACAGACAGACAGACAGACAGACAGACAGACAGACAGACAGACAGACAGACAGACAGACAGACAGACAGACAGACAGACAGACAGACAGACAGACAGACAGACAGACAGACAGACAGACAGACAGACAGACAGACAGACAGACAGACAGACAGACAGACAGACAGACAGACAGACAGACAGACAGACAGACAGACAGACAGACAGACAGACAGACAGACAGACAGACAGACAGACAGACAGACAGACAGACAGACAGACAGACAGACAGACAGACAGACAGACAGACAGACAGACAGACAGACAGACAGACAGACAGACAGACAGACAGACAGACAGACAGACAGACAGACAGACAGACAGACAGACAGACAGACAGACAGACAGACAGACAGACAGACAGACAGACAGACAGACAGACAGACAGACAGACAGACAGACAGACAGACAGACAGACAGACAGACAGACAGACAGACAGACAGACAGACAGACAGACAGACAGACAGACAGACAGACAGACAGACAGACAGACAGACAGACAGACAGACAGACAGACAGACAGACAGACAGACAGACAGACAGACAGACAGACAGACAGACAGACAGACAGACAGACAGACAGACAGACAGACAGACAGACAGACAGACAGACAGACAGACAGACAGACAGACAGACAGACAGACAGACAGACAGACAGACAGACAGACAGACAGACAGACAGACAGACAGACAGACAGACAGACAGACAGACAGACAGACAGACAGACAGACAGACAGACAGACAGACAGACAGACAGACAGACAGACAGACAGACAGACAGACAGACAGACAGACAGACAGACAGACAGACAGACAGACAGACAGACAGACAGACAGACAGACAGACAGACAGACAGACAGACAGACAGACAGACAGACAGACAGACAGACAGACAGACAGACAGACAGACAGACAGACAGACAGACAGACAGACAGACAGACAGACAGACAGACAGACAGACAGACAGACAGACAGACAGACAGACAGACAGACAGACAGACAGACAGACAGACAGACAGACAGACAGACAGACAGACAGACAGACAGACAGACAGACAGACAGACAGACAGACAGACAGACAGACAGACAGACAGACAGACAGACAGACAGACAGACAGACAGACAGACAGACAGACAGACAGACAGACAGACAGACAGACAGACAGACAGACAGACAGACAGACAGACAGACAGACAGACAGACAGACAGACAGACAGACAGACAGACAGACAGACAGACAGACAGACAGACAGACAGACAGACAGACAGACAGACAGACAGACAGACAGACAGACAGACAGACAGACAGACAGACAGACAGACAGACAGACAGACAGACAGACAGACAGACAGACAGACAGACAGACAGACAGACAGACAGACAGACAGACAGACAGACAGACAGACAGACAGACAGACAGACAGACAGACAGACAGACAGACAGACAGACAGACAGACAGACAGACAGACAGACAGACAGACAGACAGACAGACAGACAGACAGACAGACAGACAGACAGACAGACAGACAGACAGACAGACAGACAGACAGACAGACAGACAGACAGACAGACAGACAGACAGACAGACAGACAGACAGACAGACAGACAGACAGACAGACAGACAGACAGACAGACAGACAGACAGACAGACAGACAGACAGACAGACAGACAGACAGACAGACAGACAGACAGACAGACAGACAGACAGACAGACAGACAGACAGACAGACAGACAGACAGACAGACAGACAGACAGACAGACAGACAGACAGACAGACAGACAGACAGACAGACAGACAGACAGACAGACAGACAGACAGACAGACAGACAGACAGACAGACAGACAGACAGACAGACAGACAGACAGACAGACAGACAGACAGACAGACAGACAGACAGACAGACAGACAGACAGACAGACAGACAGACAGACAGACAGACAGACAGACAGACAGACAGACAGACAGACAGACAGACAGACAGACAGACAGACAGACAGACAGACAGACAGACAGACAGACAGACAGACAGACAGACAGACAGACAGACAGACAGACAGACAGACAGACAGACAGACAGACAGACAGACAGACAGACAGACAGACAGACAGACAGACAGACAGACAGACAGACAGACAGACAGACAGACAGACAGACAGACAGACAGACAGACAGACAGACAGACAGACAGACAGACAGACAGACAGACAGACAGACAGACAGACAGACAGACAGACAGACAGACAGACAGACAGACAGACAGACAGACAGACAGACAGACAGACAGACAGACAGACAGACAGACAGACAGACAGACAGACAGACAGACAGACAGACAGACAGACAGACAGACAGACAGACAGACAGACAGACAGACAGACAGACAGACAGACAGACAGACAGACAGACAGACAGACAGACAGACAGACAGACAGACAGACAGACAGACAGACAGACAGACAGACAGACAGACAGACAGACAGACAGACAGACAGACAGACAGACAGACAGACAGACAGACAGACAGACAGACAGACAGACAGACAGACAGACAGACAGACAGACAGACAGACAGACAGACAGACAGACAGACAGACAGACAGACAGACAGACAGACAGACAGACAGACAGACAGACAGACAGACAGACAGACAGACAGACAGACAGACAGACAGACAGACAGACAGACAGACAGACAGACAGACAGACAGACAGACAGACAGACAGACAGACAGACAGACAGACAGACAGACAGACAGACAGACAGACAGACAGACAGACAGACAGACAGACAGACAGACAGACAGACAGACAGACAGACAGACAGACAGACAGACAGACAGACAGACAGACAGACAGACAGACAGACAGACAGACAGACAGACAGACAGACAGACAGACAGACAGACAGACAGACAGACAGACAGACAGACAGACAGACAGACAGACAGACAGACAGACAGACAGACAGACAGACAGACAGACAGACAGACAGACAGACAGACAGACAGACAGACAGACAGACAGACAGACAGACAGACAGACAGACAGACAGACAGACAGACAGACAGACAGACAGACAGACAGACAGACAGACAGACAGACAGACAGACAGACAGACAGACAGACAGACAGACAGACAGACAGACAGACAGACAGACAGACAGACAGACAGACAGACAGACAGACAGACAGACAGACAGACAGACAGACAGACAGACAGACAGACAGACAGACAGACAGACAGACAGACAGACAGACAGACAGACAGACAGACAGACAGACAGACAGACAGACAGACAGACAGACAGACAGACAGACAGACAGACAGACAGACAGACAGACAGACAGACAGACAGACAGACAGACAGACAGACAGACAGACAGACAGACAGACAGACAGACAGACAGACAGACAGACAGACAGACAGACAGACAGACAGACAGACAGACAGACAGACAGACAGACAGACAGACAGACAGACAGACAGACAGACAGACAGACAGACAGACAGACAGACAGACAGACAGACAGACAGACAGACAGACAGACAGACAGACAGACAGACAGACAGACAGACAGACAGACAGACAGACAGACAGACAGACAGACAGACAGACAGACAGACAGACAGACAGACAGACAGACAGACAGACAGACAGACAGACAGACAGACAGACAGACAGACAGACAGACAGACAGACAGACAGACAGACAGACAGACAGACAGACAGACAGACAGACAGACAGACAGACAGACAGACAGACAGACAGACAGACAGACAGACAGACAGACAAGACAGACAGACAGACAGACAGACAGACAGACAGACAGACAGACAGACAGACAGACAGACAGACAGACAGACAGACAGACAGACAGACAGACAGACAGACAGACAGACAGACAGACAGACAGACAGACAGACAGACAGACAGACAGACAGACAGACAGACAGACAGACAGACAGACAGACAGACAGACAGACAGACAGACAGACAGACAGACAGACAGACAGACAGACAGACAGACAGACAGACAGACAGACAGACAGACAGACAGACAGACAGACAGACAGACAGACAGACAGACAGACAGACAGACAGACAGACAGACAGACAGACAGACAGACAGACAGACAGACAGACAGACAGACAGACAGACAGACAGACAGACAGACAGACAGACAGACAGACAGACAGACAGACAGACAGACAGACAGACAGACAGACAGACAGACAGACAGACAGACAGACAGACAGACAGACAGACAGACAGACAGACAGACAGACAGACAGACAGACAGACAGACAGACAGACAGACAGACAGACAGACAGACAGACAGACAGACAGACAGACAGACAGACAGACAGACAGACAGACAGACAGACAGACAGACAGACAGACAGACAGACAGACAGACAGACAGACAGACAGACAGACAGACAGACAGACAGACAGACAGACAGACAGACAGACAGACAGACAGACAGACAGACAGACAGACAGACAGACAGACAGACAGACAGACAGACAGACAGACAGACAGACAGACAGACAGACAGACAGACAGACAGACAGACAGACAGACAGACAGACAGACAGACAGACAGACAGACAGACAGACAGACAGACAGACAGACAGACAGACAGACAGACAGACAGACAGACAGACAGACAGACAGACAGACAGACAGACAGACAGACAGACAGACAGACAGACAGACAGACAGACAGACAGACAGACAGACAGACAGACAGACAGACAGACAGACAGACAGACAGACAGACAGACAGACAGACAGACAGACAGACAGACAGACAGACAGACAGACAGACAGACAGACAGACAGACAGACAGACAGACAGACA